>NC_080042.1:73986169-74260919 GCF_012489685.1 Lotus japonicus | reverse complement strand
CATGGCTAAGCACTTTTGGGCAGAGGCAGTAAATACAGCATGTTACATTCAGAACAGAATCTCTGTGAGACCAATTCTGAATAAGACTCCTTATGAATTGTGGAAGAACATAAAACCCAACATTTCTTATTTTCATCCTTTTGGCTGTGTTTGTTATGTTCTCAATACTAAGGATAGACTGCATAAGTTTGATGCTAAATCTTCTAAGTGTCTATTACTTGGTTATTCTGATAGATCTAAAGGTTTTAGATTTTATAATACTGATGCTAAGACTATTGAAGAATCTATTCATGTTAGATTTGATGATAAGCTTGACTCTGACCAGTCAAAGCTAGTTGAAAAGTTTGCAGATTTAAGCATTAATGTTTCTGACAAAGGCAAAGCTCCAGAGGAAGTTGAGCCAGAGGAAGATGAACCAGAGGAAGAAGCTGGTCCCTCTAACTCACAAACTCTGAAGAAGAGCAGAATCACTGCAGCTCATCCTAAGGAATTGATTCTGGGCAACAAAGATGAACCAGTCAGAACCAGATCCGCCTTCAGACCCTCTGAAGAGACCTTGCTGAGTCTGAAAGGATTGGTGTCCTTAATTGAACCCAAGTCCATAGATGAAGCTCTTCAGGACAAGGATTGGATTCTGGCCATGGAAGAAGAATTGAATCAATTCTCCAAGAACGATGTTTGGAGCTTAGTGAAGAAGCCTGAGAATGTCCATGTTATTGGAACGAAATGGGTATTCAGAAACAAGCTAAATGAGAAAGGAGATGTAGTCAGAAACAAGGCAAGGCTAGTTGCTCAAGGCTACAGCCAGCAGGAAGGAATAGACTACACTGAAACATTTGCTCCAGTAGCAAGACTGGAGGCAATCAGACTATTGATTTCTTTCTCAGTAAATCACAACATAGTTCTACATCAGATGGACGTAAAGAGTGCCTTCCTAAATGGCTATATCTCAGAGGAAGTCTATGTTCATCAACCCCCAGGTTTTGAAGATGAAAAGAAACCAGACCATGTGTTCAAATTGAAGAAATCACTCTACGGTCTGAAGCAAGCTCCCAGAGCATGGTATGAGAGACTTAGCTCATTCCTTCTGGAGAATGAGTTTGTAAGGGGTAAAGTAGATACAACTCTCTTTTGCAAGACTTATAAAGATGATATCTTAATTGTGCAAATTTATGTTGATGATATTATATTTGGTTCTGCTAATCAATCTCTATGCAAAGAATTTTCTGAGATGATGCAGGCTGAATTTGAGATGAGTATGATGGGAGAATTAAAGTACTTTCTGGGAATACAAGTTGATCAAACACCAGAAGGAACATATATCCATCAGAGCAAGTACACTAAAGAACTTCTGAAGAAGTTCAATATGCTGGAATCTACAGTGGCCAAGACTCCAATGCATCCAACATGCATTCTGGAAAAAGAAGATATAAGTGGTAAAGTATGTCAGAAGCTCTATCGTGGCATGATAGGTTCACTTCTGTACTTAACTGCATCTAGGCCAGACATATTATTTAGTGTTCATTTATGTGCTCGTTTCCAATCAGATCCAAGGGAAACCCACTTAACTGCTGTTAAGAGGATCCTAAGGTATCTGAAGGCACCACTAACCTTGGCTTGATGTATAAGAAAACATCAGAGTATAAGCTTTCAGGTTATTGTGATGCTGATTATGCTGGAGATAGAACAGAGAGAAAAAGTACTTCTGGAAATTGTCAATTTCTGGGAAGCAATCTAGTCTCATGGGCAAGCAAGAGGCAATCAACCATTGCTCTATCAACTGCAGAGGCAGAATATATCTCAGCAGCAATATGCAGCACTCAGATGCTCTGGATGAAACATCAGCTGGAGGATTATCAGATCCTTGAGAGCAATATCCCAATCTATTGTGATAACACTGCTGCAATTTCGTTGAGCAAGAATCCTATCTTGCATTCAAGGGCAAAGCACATTGAGGTAAAGTATCACTTCATTAGAGATTATGTGCAGAAGGGCGTACTTCTTCTGAAGTTTGTTGATACTGACCATCAATGGGCAGATATCTTTACAAAGCCCTTAGCTGAAGATAGATTTAATTTTATTCTGAAAAATCTAAACATGGACTTTTGTCCAGAGTGAAGATAGATCAGAACCTCTGACTATGATACTTCTTGATCAGAAGATGTCTAGTCCAGAAGGTAACTCAATCAGAGTGTGTGTGCCCACTGGTACTGACTCTGAAGCTGAGACAACAACACGTGCGTCAGAATTTCTGATGCATAGTTCCTTGTGCCCGTGTGACAGTCTGTTGTGATTGCGTGTAGATATGCTTATCTCCTGTGTGTGATTGTGTATTTTACTGTTACTGTCTATCCTTAATTTTCAACCGTTGATCTTAAAGTGCTTTTTGAATCAACAACGGTTATTTGATAAAACCCACTATACACACACGTTCTCTCTCACTTCCGGTTTTCACTCTCGCACTCCCTGCTTTTCAAAACCGCCTCCTTCGTGATTTCTCTCTCGATCTCTCTTCATCCTTCAAACTTCATCTTCTACCTCAAACCTTCAACCTCTTCAAAATGGTGAGACAAACCAGAAGATCTACTGCAGATGCACCTCAGTTCCCTCACATGGTAGTCGGTTTGGCAACGGGTCAACGGGGCTCTGAGAACCCAGCACAAGAACAAGCTCAAGCTCAAGAGGAGATTGTTCCTATTGCTGAACGGGGCTGTGCCGTTCACTGTGTATTTCCTCCTGAGGAACTCCAAGTCCTTGCAGAATGGAGATTCAACCTCGACAACTTGGCTGCAAATGGGTTTGATCTCCGTCCTGAAGTCCAAGCTCAAGGTTGGGGAAACTACTTCAATCGACTTCGAGGACCGGTGTATGAGAAGCTAGTAAAGGAATTCTGGAAGCACGCTGATTGTGATGACACTCAGGTGGTTTCTTACATACTGGGTAGGAAGATCATCATCACGGAGAAGTCATTCGTGAATCTGCTAGGTGCAGAAACTGCTCATGGGTATCGGTTCTCACTGACGGAATCGAAGCTGAAACCCAGAACTAAGGACATCGTCAACAAGGCCCTGTACACCACTTTCAAACCGGGCAAGACGAGCTACAAAGTGATGGACCTTCACCCCAAACTCAGGGTCTGGCACAAGATCCTGCTCAACTGCATCAATCAACGACCAAAGGGCAGTTCTCCAGACTACATCAACTTCAATCAGAAGGCGATGCTGTTCTTCATTCAAGACAAGGAGAAGATCTGCCTTCCCTACTTCCTGTTCTCCTATTTGAAGGAATGCATCCGGAAGTCTCGCACCACCTCCTCCATCAAGTCAGCCATCAAATATATCCCTTTTGGGAGGCTGATCTCAGACTTTCTCATTGAAAGCAACTTGGTGCAAGATTTGATCAATGCTGGTTGCACAGAGGACTTGAGCACAATTGTTAGCGATGTCTTCACTGCCAACTCTCTGAAGAAGATGGGTTTGGTCCAGAAGAAGATTGCTCCTGCTCATGAGGACACATCTTCTGAGATCAGAGGAAGAAGAATGCCTCTGAATGACTACCCTCTGTGGACTCAAGCAGACCATCCTGAAGCCATCAGATGCTATGTTGAAGACCTCAGGGCTCAAGGATTCGAGATTGACCTTGATGATTTCGTCAGCAGACTTCCACCAGCTCCAGAGTTTCCTTCTCCTCCCAAGAAGAAAACCAAGAGGAAGATGATTCTGGACGAATCCTCAGAGGAATCTGATGTCCCTCTGGTCAAGAAGGCGAAGAGCAAGCCTGATGATGATGATGGTGATGATAGTGAGGATGGTCCTCCAAAGAAGAAGCAGAAGAAAGTCAGAATTGTGGTGAAGCCTACTCGGGTGGAACCAGCTGCTGCAGAGGTCAGAAGGACTGAACCTCCTGCCAGAGTGACTCGATCATCAGCACATACAAGTAAGCCTGCACTTACCTCTGATGATGATTTGAATTTATTTGATGCACTCCCAATTTCTGCCTTACTCCAACACTCTTCAAATCCCCTCACTCCTATTCATGAATCCCAGCCAGCCGCACAAACCACCTCTCCACCACATTCCCCAAGATCTTCATTCTTTCAACCTTCTCCTGCTGAAGCACCACTCTGGAATTTGCTTCAGAACCAACCCTCTAGGTCAGAAGATCCAACCTCTCTCCTTACCATTCCATACGACTCATTAACTTCTGAACCCATCATCCCCAACCAACCAGAACCCAAACCAACAGAACCACAACCCAGAACGTCTGATCACTCTGCTCCCAGAGCATCAGCACGTCCTGCTGTCAGAACCACGGATACAGACTCTTCATCAGCCTTCACACCTGTATCCTTCCCCATCAATGTCTTTGACTCTCCTCCCTCCAATACCTCTGAATCACTTAGAAAATTCATGGAGGTTAGGAAAGAGAAGGTATCTGCCTTGGAAGAATATTACCTTACCTGTCCAAGCCCTAGGCAATATCCTGGCCCTAGACCTGAACGTCTAGTTGACCCAGATGAACCTATCTTGGCCAATCCTATCCAAGAGGCAGACCCCTTAGTCCAACAGGCTCACCCTGTCCCTGACCAACAAGAGCCAATTCAACCAGACCATGAACCTGAACAATCAGTATCTAACCAATCCTCGGTTAGATCACCTCACCCTCTGGTTGAAACTTCAGACCCTCACCGTGGAACCTCTGAACCCAATGCTCCCATAATTAACATTGGTTCTCCACAAGGTGCCTCTGAAGCTCATAGCAGCAATCACCCAGCCTCTCCTGCACCCAACCTCTCCATCATTCCCTATACTCACCTTCAACCCACATCTCTCTCTGAGTGCATCAATATTTTCAATCATGAAGCCTCCTTGAGGCTCCGCAATGTGCACGGTCAGACTGACCTCAGTGAGAATGCTGAAAATGTGGCTGATGAGTGGAACGATTTGAGCACTTGGCTGGTGGCTCAGTTTCCCGTTATGCTGCAGCTCCTGCATGCAGAGGGAAGTCAGAGCATTGAGGCTGCAAAGCAAAGGTTTGCTAGGAGGGTGGCTCTTCATGAACTCGAACAGAGAACCAAGCTTCTTGAAGCCATTGAAGAAGCCAAGAGACAGAAAGAACAAGAAGAAGAAGCTGCCCGTCAAGCAGCAGCTCAGGCTGAACAAGCCAGACTTGAGGCAGAACGTCTTGAAGCTGAGGCTGAGGCAGAGCGACTTGCACCAGTTCTGTTTACTCCTGCTGCTTCTGCTTCCATTCCAGAACCTCAAGCTGCTCAGAACGTTCCTTCAAGCTCTACTCCGACAAGCTCATCCAGACTCGACATCATGGAACAACGTCTTGACACTCATGAATCCATGCTGATTGAGATGAAGCACATGATGATGGAACTTCTGCGCCGTACTGACAAATCTTAGTTTTTTTAGGATCTCTTCTTTTTCTTCCTTTTCCTTTTTATTTAACGTTGTTTTATTTCAACTCTGCGTATTTACTTACTTTAATTTGTTCATTTGTGATTCTATATGCATATATCTATATATATTTGTGGCACATATGTTTGCAAAACCTGTTTTATTCATAAGTGTTCTATGTTTACATCATAATTCTTTCCATCATACATTATTCCCTATATCTAGAATGGAGGATCCTTCCTCATTCTTCTGCATTCTTGGCGCTGCTCCACTCTTTCCTTCTCCAGACGATCCAATGCATACTCTATGTTGCCAAGTTTGATGCTTAGATCATCTTTTTCTAGACTATCTTCTGTCGTCTTAAGTCTCTTTTCCACAGTCTCCTTCTCTTCCAGCAGATTCAGCTCCCGCTGGCAAAGCTCCTGAATCTCTTCCACGAAGCAGAGGAACTCCTTCAGATCTTTCTCCATCTCTGGACCAAGATCTTCTTCAAGCAGTGTCTTCGTCAGCTCTTGTATGGTCTTTGTATCATCGGGATGCCTAATATTGAGGAACATATCTTCCTCAAACGCCTTCCTTCTGAGCTCTTCTAATGCCATTCTGTATGATGCCATTTTTTTCTGAATATTATTCGAGGTGTGAAGCTTACCTTTCTCTCCAACGTTTTTATAGGCTTCACTTTCTCTCTGAAAGTTAATGCTCTTACAGTTTCTCGAGGTTACGTACTTGGTAACTGACCCTTCTATTTCCTCCCTTGACCGGTGGTAAACGTTCATCCCTTGCATTAACTCTTCTATTTATTATCGCCTCACTCTGATTCTTACATCGTCTTCATTTTCTTTCAACTTAGACCTTCTCTAAGGGGGAAGTACCTTGTACTTCAAGCTAAGTTTTTCACACCCCAAGCTTTTTGCTTATGACAAAAAGGGGGAGTAAACCCAGTTTTTGATGTAAGATGTGTTAGTGTGACTTATTTTTCTTTTGGAGATTTTAAGAGTTCCACCTTCATGACCATAGATGTGTCACTGGGCAAATACAAGGAATACATTTCACTTCTTCTGAAGTGATTCTAAGTTGACTCTGATATCCAAGACTCTGATACCTTGTCCATGACTCTGATCACTTATGCGCTCTGATTATTCGTTTTTCATCTATGTCATAAGCTTTTCACTCTGAACTCTTATATGATTTAGCTCAGAATCTAGACTTTACTAACGTTTTCATCAAGTATTAGATTCAGGGGGAGCTAAGCTCAGAATCAAGCAGTGACTTGAATTCAGAATGAGCAACATAAACTATTCACATCAGGATAAGTCTTATTCTATATCTCTAAACTCTGAGTGAATTCAGTTTAATGTTTAAGAATTGTTCATCAAAAATCTTAGTTTTGTCATCATCAAAAAGGGGGAGATTGTAAGATCAAGTTTTGATCTAGTAGTACAACTCTATGTTTTGATGATTACAAGTTAACCTTTTGATATGAACAATTGTGGTACTCTAACGTGTTTTTCTGAGTGTGCTATTTACAGGCTCTGACCCTGACTCAATTTCACACAAATCAGAAGCACTGTGTATAAAGGGTAACCCAAGCAACGCTTTCGCATTCACCATGTTCAGTATGAACAGTGGAAAAGCTTCAGAAGATCTGAAGCTATACAAACTCTGATGAGGACTCAGTCGCTAGAAGCTCTGATGATCCAGAAGTTCTGACAACCAAGAAACACTGAAGGTTCAGATGTTCCGATGGTGTAGAAGACTCTGAAGATCCAGAAGCTGAATAGTGGAAACTCTGAAGTCCAGAAGCAAGAAACTCTGAAGGCCATGTTCTTCCCTCTGAGTTCAGAATCAGAAGATACAATGGTCAGAGGATCTGTGCTATCCCTCTGACTCTGATCAACCGGCTTCACAAGTTCCAATACGAAGCATTCCTCTGATCAGAAGTCTCCTAGGTTAAAAGGTCAAGTCGCTATCCAAGTACAAAAGCAAGTGTACCTTCCTGACGACCTACCTAACGTTCTCAGCCACAGCAGAAGCTGGATTTTCCAGAACTGCCCTCCAACGGTAGCATTTCCCATGCAACGCTCAACCCTAATCCTTGGAGTACATATAGAGGCTGAAGATTGAAAGAAGCGGCTAGAGAAGAAAAAATATACAAGAAGCAATACACACGCGCAAGATATATTCTAAGCTTTCTTTCATCTTGTAATTTATTTTAGTTTACACTCAGCTTATTCAGAAGCAAACCCTTGTAAACACCAACCTCAAACAGTTGTTTGATTTTCCTTTAGGAGATCAAGGTTGATCGGATCCTAGAGAAGACTAAGAGAGTGAATCTTAGTGTGAGCTAAGTCAGTGTAATTGTTAGTCACTTGTAGGTTTCAAGTGCAGTTGTAACTCTTACCTGATTAGTGGATTGCCTTCATTCTAAGAAGGAAGAAATCACCTTAACGGGTGGACTGGAGTAGCTTGAGTGATTTATCAAGTGAACCAGGATAAAATCCTTGTGTGCTTTTCTATCTCTATCTTTTGCACTTAGTTCTCGAAAAGATTTGTTAAAATCTTTAAGGTGGTAGTTTTGTACTGAAAACGTTATTCAAACCCCCCTTTCTACCGTTTTTCATACCTTCAGAATTATCAAAGAGAAAAGAAGTATCCTTATTCAAGAGATTACTCAATGGCTTGGCAATTTTGGAGAAGTCTTTGATGAAACGTCTATAAAACCCAGCATGACCAAGAAAACTTCTGATGCCCTTGACATTTGTTGGTGCTGGTAGCTTCTCAATAACCTCCACTTTTGCTTTGTCCACTTCAATTCCTCTTGATGAGATTTTGTGCCCAAGGACAATTCCTTCCGTCACCATGAAGTGACATTTCTCCCAATTAAGAACCAGATTGGTTTCCACACACCGCTTCAACACGGTGTCCAAGTTTTGCAAACATAAATCAAAGGAAGCACCAAATACTGAGAAATCATCCATGAAAACCTCAATGATCTTCTCCACCAAATCTGAAAATATTGCAAGCATGCATCTCTGAAAGGTTGCTGGAGCATTACACAACCCAAATGGCATTTTCCTATAAGCAAAAACACCAAAGGGACATGTGAAAGCTGTTTTCTCCTGGTCTTCTGGGTTGACTGTAATTTGATTGTAGCCCGAGTATCCATCAAGAAAGCAATAGAAGGCCTGCCCAGATAATCTCTCCAACATCTGATCCATGAATGGTAATGGGAAATGGTCCTTTCTGGTGGGCTTGTTCAGCTTCCTGTAATCTATACACATTCTCCAACCTGTGACTGTTCTTGTCGGAATCAGCTCATTCTTGTCATTAGTAATCACAGTCATGCCTCCTTTCTTTGGAACTACCTGCACTGGACTCACCCAAGAACTATCAGAAATAGGATAAATCATACCTGCTTCTAGTAGTTTCACCACTTCCTTTCTGACTACTTCTTTCATGGTTGGATTCAATCTTCTTTGTGGTTGTGCTACAGGCTTGAAATCATCCTCCATCATGATCTTGTGCATGCAGTAAGAAGGACTAATGCCTTTAAGATCAGATAAGGTCCAACCTATAGCTTCTTGATTTGCTTTGATAACTTCAATCAGCTTCTCCTCCTCCTCTGGTGATAGAGAACTGCTAATGATCACTGGCTTACCTGTTTCACCCTGCAAAAACACATATTTTAAATGAGCAGGTAAAAGTTTCAGCTCCATCTTCTGATCATCTTTCCTTGTATCAGCTTCCACTGGTTCCTCTTTCATGATATTCTCCACTACCACTTTCTCAGAGGGTATTTCCTTGAGAAGATTAAGTTCTTGCACACACTTCTCGATTTCTTTTTCCTCCAGTTCATTGAATTGTGAGCAACAACACATGTTGATGAGAACTACCTCCAAAGGATCAAACACACAAGGCTTCTTATCAGCTTCTCTGCAAACTTCATCAATTGCATCAATTTTGAAACATTGTCCTTTGTCTTTTGGATGTTGTATGGCCTCATAGAGATCAAATTGAACTTCATCATCTTGGACTCTCACTTTCAGCTTCCCAATGTCCATGTCTATTGCCATTCTTGCTGTCCTCATGAAGGGTCTCCCCAGGATGATTGGAACTTCTTCATCCTCTGGAATATCAATAATAGCAAAGTCAGCGGGAATTAAAAATTTATCAACTCTTACCAGTACATCCTCTGCTATGCCAACCGGATATTTGATTGATCTGTCTGCAAGCTGTAAAGACATCCTGGTTGGTCTAAGCTCCATACCACCTGCTTTCTTCATTATGGAAAGTGGCATAAGACTTATACTGGCTCCCAAATCAATCAGAGCTTTTCCCACTGCTAAAGTACCAATTGTCACTGGAATTGTTACATTTCCAGGATCATCCATCTTCTCAGGTATGAAATGCTGAATAAAGGAACTGCAATGAGCTCCCAAGTGAACAACTTCTTCATCCTGAAACTTTCTCTTCTTTGTTAGCAACTCTTTCATGAATTTTGCATATGTTGGCATTTGCTCCAAAGCCTCTGCAAATGGAATGTTGATTTGAAGCCTTTTGAAGATATCCATGAACCTAGTGAATTGCCTTTCCTTGTCCGCCTTGGTAGGAGCATGTGGATAAGGAAGTCTCTTCTCAAGTGGGGGTTTTTGGATAACTTTCTCTTTGTCTTTAAATGCATTCTCTTTTCCTCCCACCTTTCTTTTCTCTCCACTATCACCTACCTTTTCCTCACATTTTTCTTTTGTTTTCTCTTCATCACTCTTTTCTTGCTTATTTACACTATCACTCTTATTTTTCAACACCTCCCTCTCAATCTCCACATTATCACTCATTTTCTCTTTCTCTTCACCTCTATTATTTTTTTCACTCACTACCTCATCAATATCTCTACCAACTGCCTTTCCGCTCCTGGTGAAGATCGCATTGCACTTCTGATTTGGATTAGGTTCAGTGTTTGCTGTGAATGCTCCTTTATGACTCTCAGCCACCTGCTTTGCTAACTGGCCCATTTGGATCTCTAAATTCTTAATAGAAGCTTCTGTGTTCTTCTGATTGGTCATAGTCATCTGCATGAACTGATTCATTGTATCTTCTAATGTTGGATTCTTGCTCTGTGGCGGCTGTTGGTATGACTGATTCTGGTAAGGTGGTGGTGCCCTACTGGTGGAAGGCCCTGCATCTTGCCTCCAAGGTTGGTTGTATTGTTGATTACCTCCCCTGGGATAGTTGTTCTGGTACCCTTGCCTCTGCTGGTTTCCTAGGTAGTGAACCTTCTCTTCCTGTAATTGACAGTATTCTGTTGGATGATCCTTAGTACACACATCACACCTGTTCACCTGCTTTCTGGAAGAAGAATCTTGCATCTCCCGAAGTTGTTTGGGAAGATCACTCAGAGTCTTTTTCACTTCATCTAGTTGTTGCTGCAGTTGCTTGTTTTGGGCCAAGATAGCATCACTTGATCCCAATTCCAGAACGCCTCCTTTCCTTGGTGGTCCTCTATTATGTTGACCTTGGTGGTCATTTAGAGCCATAGCCTCAATGATCTGAATGGCCTCAGTTGGAGACTTTGTCATCAAAGAACCTCCTGAAGTTGCATCCACCATTATCCTGCTTTGTTGTTGAAGACCTTTTCTGAAAAGATGGATTTGCGTCTTGGCATCAAAGTCATGATTCGGGCACCTTCTCAACATGGATTTGTATCTTTCCCAAGCTTCACGTAAACTTTCACCTGTACTTTGGGAAAAAGTAGAAATAGCAGTTCTACAATCCATATATTTTGATTCAGAAAAGTACCTGGTCATGAATTTCTTTTCCAATTCATTCCAATCAGCTAAAGTTGTCTGTGGTTGATCCAAGAACCAATCCTTTGCTTGCCCAATCAAAGTTAAAGGGAAGAGCCTCAGAAATACAGCTTCTTCCTCAGCTTGGCTAATTCCAGCAGTACAACAAAGTTCATAAAACTTTGTCAGATGAGTGTAAGGATTCTCATGATCCAAGCCAGCGAAAGGATTAGCATACATCAACTGCACCAATCCAGTCTTCACTTCAGGTGGCCTAGCAGCACCTGCAGGCCTACCAATCCTGGTTATGTTCCTTGGAGTGAAGTTCACAAATCCTACATTTGTATCCTCATTTCCACCACCAGCTGGTTCTGCAGCCATGGTCTCGGTCTGTTGTCTTACTGAAGAGATTGAGGAAGACGTTGCTTCTTGCTCCCTCCTTTGCTCAGCTAATTGTTTTCTCCTCCTTGTCTTGCTATTGTTTCTCCTAGATGTAGCTTCGATCTCTGGATCGAACAATAGTTGATCAGCTGGAGTTTTACCTCGCATAAACAAAGTGAAAATACAACCTAGCCAAGAAAGTCAGTCAACAAGATAATAAAAAGATAAATAAAACTATATACTATATTCACAATTGCTCAAGATGAGAAACTAAAGCAATGCTTTTGTATTGACGCAATTCCCCGGCAACGACGCCATTTTGTTGAAAGAATTTTTACTTAACCACTTTCGAATCCTTCAAGATTCAATCGTAGTATAGCTAAGGGTTTTTATCGTCCTCGGGGAATTGGAAATACAACGCCGTTCTTTAGTAAAACCACTTAAGCAATGAATTTAACAAAGTTTTTGATTGATTGTTTCGAAATACGTCGTAAATATAAAGAAAAGCGATAATAACAACGGGTTTAAACAGGTTGAGAAAACTGTTAGGATTGGGTTTCGCACCTTAACTGTTATGAATCCGTAAATTCAACACATATGAATCATTATATTCTTGATTCCATCACACTAGTTCTTATCTAACTCATTAATTCCTTACATGAGAAGATTAACGGTTCGCTCTCCTAATTATCGATGTCTCGCATAACTAACAAAGCGAAGCGTGATTGATTCGGGTGTTTAACGACTAACAAACCTAACTCTATGTCTAGCAATTAGGATTATTAGATGATATAACCTAAATCCAATTCAAATATGTAGTTTTCACTCACACATCAAATCTCTAATCAAGTTCTAATTGATCAAGTTAAAACAAGCTTTAAGAACAAGATTATACCATTGAAATCAAGAGATAGATAGATTCATATGCATAAGAACTAAATTAGATACATAGAGTCAAGGTACTACACCAAATCCTAACAAAGAAAAGCTTAGCTATCCATAGACATGGAAGCTAGACAAGCTTACAAGAGAAATAGGATGGAAGTGATGATCCGTGCCGACTTCGGCGTAGCTCCAGCTCGATGGAAGCTTACCCAAGCTCTAAGTTCCTTCCCTTTTTGTTCTCTCTCGAATTCTCTATCCAAAAACCCCGTTTTGTTCTGAAAATGAAGAAAATCCTTTTATAATGAACTTTTACATCTGTGCAGAGTGCTGGGCAGCCCTTTATGGGCGCTGGGCGCCCAATTACTTCAAGGTTGGGTTTCTGTAATCGCCCCAAGCGCTGGGCGGCTACTGACAAGCGCTGGGCACCCTGCTGATCCAGAAATTCTCTAAGTCTCATAAAAATATGTCTTTTTCCTTGAGAATTTAGACCCTACATCAAAATTTGAGAATATAATCAGTCATAAAACACATTTGAGCTTAACTCTCAATCAAATAACAAATTCCAATCAAGATGAGAGAAACTAATAGGGATTTCTCATAAACCACTTGAGATAAGTGGCTAAAATGTGTATGAAAACTAGGAAAATATGGCACTTATCAATGCACTTGCACTGTACCTTGTAGGTGTGATGCAATTAGGAATGTGAAACTGTATAAAGATCAGGACAATGTTATCAAGTTTTTACTTGGATTGAATGAAAATTTTGGTGTAGTGAAGTCATAGATTTTGATGAGTCACCCTCTTCCACAGTTAGCTAAAGTAGTTTCACTTGCTATGCAACATGAGAGACAGAATGGAGCAGAGGAAATTGATGAGTCAGGCTATTGTTAATGCTGCAGAAGGAAAGAAATCATTTGATAAAGGTTATGGAAGGGGTAGATCACCAGGAAATTATAGACAAAAGGAGAAATATTGCACTTATTGTAAGAAAGTGGGTCACACTGTTGATAATTGTTACAGAATTCATGGTTTTCCAATTGCTTCAGCTCCAAGATATGGAGGATCAAGTGGTCCATCTCACACAACCAGTCATGCTAATAGTGCAAATGTTGAAGAATATGAAGAAGAGGAGGACACACATTCACAGAAGGAGAATGAAGAGTTGTTCACAGCAGATCAATACAAAAGAATTATTGCTATGATCCAACATGTAAGCACTGCATCAAAGAAAGAGTCAGAAGGGGGAAATGCTAGTGTGAACCATGTGGTGAAAGCATCAGGACACACTTCAGGACATGGTAAATCCTTAGTCCTTTCTTGTTCTAGAGTTTTGCCCAGAGTTTTGTCATGCTCTAGAATCTTGTCATGTTCTAAACAATATAACAGTAGAGACTGGATTATAGACTCAGGAGCTAGTGACCACATTTGTTTCAATAAGTTAATTTTTGAAACACTTAGAAAAGTCACTAACCCTATTGGTGTGAAGTTACTTAATGGTACTGTAATTCATACATCTTATGTTGGTACTGTTAGGATAACTAGTTGCATTTTGCTCACACATGTTCTATATGTGCCTGAATTTGATTACAACCTGATTTCAGTGCACAAGTTGGCTAAGAGAAATAACTTCGATGTTATTTTTGGTGCTTTTCATTGTTTTGTACAGGATGTACAAACCAAGAGGAGGATTGGTTTGGGTAGCCTTCAAGATGATGATCTTTACCATCTAATAGTTAGTGGAGTTTCTAGTACTTGTTTTTCAATTCAGCATTTCACCTTTTCATCACATTATACCACCTAGTGCTTTATGGCATTTTAGGTTAGGCCATCTCTCCCATGATAGGATACTAGCTTTAAAGGCAACTTATAAATTCATAGATATGAATAAGTCCCTTGTTTGTGATATATGTCATTTAGCCAAACAAAAGAGAAAGATGTTTCCTACTAGTTTACACAATGCTTCTCAGCCTTTTGAATTGGTACACATGGATATTTGGGGGCCTCTTCCTCAGGCTTCAGTGCATAATCACAAATATTTTCTTACTGTCCTGGATGTTATATTTCATGAACACATTTTACCATATAAAAGATCACAAACTCCTGACTGGACTTGTTTTGATCCTCATGATAGTTATGGTTCTTTGATGGATGATTCAAATCATACAAATGAAGATTCTGCCACTGCTCAAGTTCCTAATTCATAAGCTGAGTAGGCACTTAATTCAGAGGAGGAGTTGTCTTCTACTGAAATTATGTCTACTCATGAAGAAATGCAAAGCTCTACAGAATCTCCAGTCCTTGCTCCAGAAGTTAGAAGATCTACAAGAGAAATTAGAAGACCTGCAACTCTTGATAATTTCTATTGTGGTTCTCTTCCAACAAATGATCACAGTAGTGTAGCACATAGCATTGTTAAGTACTGTAATCCTGACAAGCTTTCCTCTCATCATAAAGCTTATGTTATGAATCTCTCTACTGACCAAGAACCAAATTCATATGCTGAAGCAACCAAGCATGCTCACTGGCAAGAAGCTATGAAAGCTGAGATTACAACATTAGAAAGAAATGGAACTTGGAAGATTGTGGATCAGCCTGCAGATGTGAAACCTATAGGAAGTAAATGGGTCTATAGAATCAAAAGACATGCAGATGGTTCATTGGCAAGATATAAAGCCAGATTAGTAGCCAAAGGCTATAATCAGATTGAAGGTCTTGACTATTTTAACACATTTTCACCTGTAGCTAAACTCACAACAGTGAGGGTTGTTCTAGCTCTGGCAGCTGCTAAAAATTGGTATTTACATCAACTTGATGTTGATAATGCCTTCTTACATGGGATGTTAGATGAGGATGTTTATATGAGTATTCCCTCAGGTGTTCCTACAACTAAACCAAATCAAGTCTGCAAGCTGTTGAAATCACTTTATGGCCTTAAACAGGCTAGTAGAAAATGGTATGAGAGATTATCTGTTCATCTTATTGCCCTTGGTTATAACCAAACTGCATCTGATCATTCTCTATTCACTAAGACTCAAGATGGTGCATTCACAGGACTATTAGTGTATGTAGATGATGTAATTTTGTTTGGGAATTCATTACCTGAATTTCAGCAAGTTAAAGATTCTCTACAGCAGGCTTTTGGAATTAAGGATTTGGGAGTTTTGAAGTATTTTCTTGGCTTAGAAGTTGCACACTCAACAACTGACATTAATCTTTGTCAAAGGAAGTATTGTCTTGATTTGCTGAGAGATTCAGGAACATTGGGAAGCAAACCAGTTTCCACTCCTCTTGATCCCTCTGTGAAGCTTACTTTGAATGAGGGAGAACCTTGCACTGATCCTGCTAGTTATAGACGTTTGGTTGGAAGGTTGCTTTACTTGACTACCACTAGGCCTGACATATCCTTTGCAACTCAACAGTTGAGTCAATTCATGAGCAATCCCATGGATTCTCATTTTCAGGCTGCTGCTAGGGTTCTTAGGTATCTTAAGAATTCACCAGGTCTTGGGCTTTTCTTTCCTAGAGATACTTCTATCTCATTACAAGGTTATTCAGATGCTGACTGGGCAGGGTGTTCAGATACAAGAAAGTCCATTTCTGGCTATTGCTTTTATCTTGGTAGATCCTTAATTTCATGGAAGGCAAAGAAACAACCTACAATATCACGATCTTCTAGTGAAGCTGAGTATCGAGCTCTTGCTTATGCTACATGTGAGCTTCAATGGTTATTGTTTCTTTTACATGATTTGCAGATTCCATGTGAGAAAACCCCTGTTTTATTTTGTGATAATCAAAGTGCACTTCACATTGCTGCTAATCCAGTTTTTCATGGACGCACAAAACATTTGGAGATTGATTGCCATATTGTTAGAGAGAAATTGCAAACTGGTGTGCTCAAATTACTGCCTATACCTACTGCATTACAGGTTGCTGATGTGTTTACCAAGGCTTTGCAGCCCCGGATTTTTCAAGGTTTTATTAGCAAGCTTGCTCTTATTGACATATTTCGCCCATCAGTTTGAGGGAGGCTGTTAAATGAAGAAAAGGACCAGTGTATAAATTCTATAGAAAGCTGAGGACCTTGTTGTAATAACTAGTAGTTACTTACTTTACTATAAATACAAGTTTGTTATGTTAGTTTTGTAATTGATTGATTGTAACAAACTATCAGATTGAGAATTTATCAAAGCTTCGAGCTTCTTCTTCTTCAACCTCTGGTTGTTCAATTCTTTGAAGAGGTAATGGAAAGTTTAAGGCAATGCTCTAGATAAAACAACATATAGCAGAAAACCACCCAGAAAATAACTATGACTCTGTCGTATCAATGAAGACACAAATGAAGGATATAATGACATGCAATTTAAAATATCAGTTTCAAATTTATTGAACAAAATTAAGGGAGTTAAGTAAATCCGTTGGAGAGAAATCAGTTTCTTTCTCAATTTTGTGGTTAATGTGCATTGTAGTGTTGTTTTAATGCCTTAAAACACAATGAATTATCCTGTAATGGTGAAGACCAGACGTTGGAGGAGTAAAAACGGATTCCAACATTTTCTATAAGTATAAAATGGCAGTAGAACATATGGGTGTAAAAGGCATAGAATGGGGATGAGAGAAAAGAAACTAATATTCTCCTCTCTTTCTTTGTAAATTCTAAGCACTGTTGTATAGGGACTCCAGCATGTGTAGGTTCTGAGTTAGGGATGGTAATGGGTCTAGGACCCGTAGGATATCCGCAAAAAATACCCACTATGGGTAGGGTAAAAACCCGCTAGATGGGTATGAGGTTGGGTATGGGTAATTACCCGCAAAAAGTAGCGAGTATGGGTGCGGGTATGGGTATTATAGTACCCAACCCGCCTCATACTCGCACACACATATTATTATCATTATTATTTGGTAATATATAACAAATTAACTTAAGCAATAGCTTTCAAACTTACTCTTTTTTAAAAAAATAGGTGAGTATTTAAGGTATTCATAATCATCACTAATTTACTCCCACTTATTTTTAAAGTTTGTAAGTTATTAACCTACAACTTTAGGGCTATATTATAAATCTAAATTATAAATTTAAAATTATATCTTTTTCGTTTATTCCTTCTAAAAAATATGCTTAGTTGAATGATTTTATTTGTTAAGTATTTGAATAATCTTTTGTATTTTTATTAGTGTTTTTTATTTAAAATTATAGTTGTATTTTTGTTTACTATTAACAAAAATAGTGAAAAATATATTTTGGTTAGCTAAATTGCGGGTAATGGGCACATATATGAGCAAATAGGTATCCATAGGGTACGGGGACGGGCATTCAAGTTGCTAACCACGCGGGTATGGAGACGGGTACAGGTAATTTTTGAAAACGCGAGTATGGGGATGTGTACTATAGTACCCTACCCAGCCCCTACCAATTGACATCTCTATTCTGAGTGCACAGTGCCTTACATGCAACTGTGTTAACCTTGGAGAGCAAACCCGGCAATGGATTGCACCGGAGGTCTGCCGAAAATTTTGCTTTCAAGGCAGTGGTTCGTCCACAGCGCAACTATCTTCCTAATATTTCCAACAATTTGAAAGCAAAAATATTACTCTTGTTCGTGCCGATAGCACTGCTGCTAAAAAAAATAGGAGGGAGGAATTGAATCCCACAAAGATAAGATAAGTATCACTTTCTCCCATAAATTATGAATATATTGCTAACTTTGTTGTTTTCTCTTGTAGAAATGTCTATTGATGAAATACTCATAATTGCTTTGCTAGTAATCAAATATGAGAAATGATTCTAGAGGATATATGCAGACCTTGTCACATTGGCCGAAGGTTAGGAAAGTATAAGGCCAAGAAATTGGTTTAGATGTCAGGCTCTAAGGAAGTTTTTCTCTGCTGTCTTATTTGATTTTTTTTTGGTCTTTTTTGCTGAATTTTATGAAGAAATCGTATTTAAGTTTCATAAATACATAAACGCATGCTTTTGTTGTTTAATCATGTTAATGCCTCATCATATGTGGGGAAAAGTCTTTCTAAGTGCTTGCTATATTCTTAATAGAGTTTCTAGTAAAACTTGTGAAAATTTTATAAGAAGTGTAGAAATATCTTTTCTCATACTTGAAATTCATTTATTTGTGGGGGTATTTGAATAAAGTATGAATACCTGATGTTAAAAGAAAAAATATTGGTGCTAAGGCATATTGCTTTATTAGTCATGGACATGATTATGTTGCAATAAATTCTTGATCTTGAAAGATTTTTTTTTTTTGAAAACTGATCTTGAAAGATATTGAATCTAGAGGTTTTGATAATTGTGAATGATTATTTTTATACATATGCTTGTGTTTGTGATTCACAAGAAGCAATTGAAGTTGGCAACGACGATATATGCAATAGAGAGAAAAGACATATACATGTCATGCATGTTGCTAAAAATTGAACAAGAATTGTTTCATTTTCCTTGAGTATGTAAGAAGATAAAAGAGTCTTGTTGATCTTTTTGCTAAAGGATTGACCAAGAAAGTTGTCTTGGATACGTCGAGGGGGGGGTGAGGCTTAAGCCTTGAGAAAGAAGAAAGTATGTTGGATACCCAATTTGTTGGTCAAACTAAGCCATATGATTACTCTTATGCATTACATTCTCATCCCTATGACGCGAGGTAATGCTAATTTTTGAAAGAGATACATAACCATTTGTGGTGGTGCTATTGAGACGCACTGGATGTATCTATGATAAAGTGCTTTTGAGACGCACTTGACTTTCAAATAACGTTATTAAAAAAAAAGTTTATTCACAACTGACATGTGTGAAACTGCTTTGTGAGACGCACTTAAATGCTTATAAGATGCATTTAAAATTTATGTGAATAAATATGTGAGTGAGATGGTAAAAGCCGCTATCTATGAAAGACTTGGACAATATTTCTAAAACGCTCACATGTATCCCAAGGTTCGGAAAATGGCTTTAATATTTTATCGCGGAGTCTCCACATTTTAAAGTTATGGTGCGTGTAGTGAGAGTTCCAACCGAGTCAAATAGTTCAAGATCCGTTCACTTTTTTGATAAAAGTTGTTGTCTCACTTCACTACGTGTTAATTCAATCCTATGGACATTAACACTTAAGCACAAATATTAACTCTCTTTGCTCAGAAATTTTCTTTTAACTTGCTTGCCATTAGTGGGGGATTGAAGGATATAATGACATGCAATTTAAAATATCAGTTTCAAATTTATTGAACAAAATTAAGCGAGTTAAATAAATCTGTTAGAGAGAAATTAGTTTCTTTCTTTTGTGGTTAATGTGCATTATTGTGTTGTTTTAATGCCTGAAAACACAATGAATTATCCTGTGATGGTGAAGACTAGACGTTGGAGGAGTAAAAACAGATTCCAACATTTTCTATAAGTATAAAATGGCAGTAGAACATATGGGTGCAAAAGGCATAGAATGTGGATGAGAGAAAAGAAACTAATATTCTCATCTTTTTTGTAAATTCTGAGCACTGTTGTAGAAATTGCAACATGTGTAAATTCTGAGTGCACAATGTCTTACATGCAGCTGTGTTAACCTTAGGGAGCAAACCCGGCAATGAATTGCATAGGAGGTCTGTCGGAATTTTTGCTTTCAAGACAGTGGTTCGTCCACGGCACAACTATCTTCCAGCGTATCACTACCTCACATTGAAGCGTGACCTGCCAAATATTGGGAATAAAACACATCATCTCAACTTCCTTTAAATGTGTGCAATCATAATACTCTTTTGTGCATAATAAACAATAAATCATTCCCTTATTATTGAAAAACTAGGAGGCGTTAAAACTTTACCTGTTAGGCTTGGACTTAGAATCTCCTTTTCATTCTGCCTATAAAAACCATTATTGTCACGTACATCCAGTCATTCATGTTGTTGAAGAATTGGAAATAGGCATGTCTCCAAGAAGCTTTTATAACTAAGGTTCCACAGACTCCCCAAAATCCAACAATAAACCCAAGCACTAGGCTGATGTAAAACCCATAGGTTATGAACTTATCTTCATCTTCATCAGTAACATGTTTGTCAGGACTTCCAGTTGGTGACATCACATCCCCTTGACAATGATTTGTGAGAGGTTGGCCACAAAGTAGAGTGTTCCCAATATATGACGAGGGCTTAAAGGATTGTAGTTGAGTTCCTGTTGTAATTTTCCCTGATAAATTGTTAAAGGACAAGTTCATGTCGCTAAGAAAACTCAAATTTGAAAAGCTTGCGGGCATTCTACCAGAGAGATGGTTTCTTGATAAGTCAAGTGATTCCAACCATTCCATATGACCAATGTTGTTGGGAATGGATCCAGAGAGATTATTCCTTGAAAGATTTAAGCCAGCTAATGCCACAAGTTTTGTTATACTTTGTGGTATTTTACCTGTCAAGTGGTTGCAAGAAAGATCAATGATAGTCATGAGTCCAAGATTTTTTCCATATTCCCAATTTTTCCCTTTCCATGACAGTGTTGCCTCGTCATAGAACCAACCATCCATCATATAACCAAGTAAATCTCCAGTTACATGGGAAATGAGTATTCTTGGAAATTGAGTATTTGATAAAGCAGTTATGTGACTGAAGCACTGTGGTATTTCCCCTGTAAAATTGTTTAGAGAAAGATCTAAAACTTGAAGGAATGATAGATTACACAGACTTTCAGGTATATTTCCTTGGAATTTATTTTCTCGTAAACTCAAAACAATCAACTGATGCAGGTGACGTCCTACCCACGCTGGCAATGTTCCTTGGAGATTGTTATCACCCAAATCCAAGACAGTCAAGCTGCTAGACAAGGTCATAAATGGAATTTCACCGGAGAAGTTGTTGTTGTTTAAATGCATTGACACCATTTGTCGTAGAGTGCCAAATGACTTGGGTACTCTCCCTGATAATTTGTTTTTGGCCAAATTCAGAAATTTTAAATTCTTGAATTTTCCCCAACAATCCAAAAGTGGTCCTTCTAGTAAGTTACTAGACAGGTCTAGATAAGTTAATCCTAATGGTATTGGTGAGGATGCACAAAAAGATGAAAGAGGCCCTGAAAACTTATTATTTGAGAGAAATAAGTGTTCTAATTGTGGAAATGGAGGCAATGGACCGGATAAGTTGTTGAAACTGAAGTCAAATATACTCAAATTCATGGGTGTTGATACATTCAAGTTTCGTAATGATCTTGGCATAGGTCCACTAAGCTGGTTATGTGAAACATTGACGTATTCTAAACCTGGAAACAGGTCCAAAAACCACTCCGGAATGGAATCTGAAAGGCCACTATTAGAGATGTCCAATGCTGCAAGTCCTTTTAGATTTTTGAGCCATGTTGGAAACTTAGGACCCAAAATGCATGATGATGCATATAACCTTTTCAGATGGAAAGGTGGAACCCAATTTGAACTCAAGTTGAACGAAAGTGAGTTCTGATACATTCTCAAATCTTTCAATCCATATAGGTTCAATAGATGTGTTTCATTGATGACACCGTTCAACTTATTTGAAGAGAGATCCAAATACCAGAGATGGGAGAGCTGACCAATAGTATATGGAAGTGACCCGTTCAACTGATTATGCGAGAGATCCAAAAACTCTAACGAGGTAAGTTTAGCAACCTCAAAAAGTGGCAATGATCCACTCAATTCATTAAAACTAAGACCTAGATTTAAGAGGTTTGGCAGTTGTGTTTTATTAATGTTATCCACACCACTCAATCGATTATGGGAAAGATACAAAACTAGAAGATGAGGCAAATGGCCAAATGATTGTGTCACAGGCCCAATGATATTGGTGTTTCGAAGAAGTAATGAGGTCAATGATGAAAACCCTGAAAAATCGGGGAGTGGCCCACTACTAAATGGGTTATCATCGAGCTCCAACTTCTCTAAAACATTTTGTGAGCATTGCAATTGTTGTATGCTGTCACTAAGTTGGCCAGACAATTTGTTGGAAAAAAGCTGTAACACTTTTAGGTGACATAAACTCAGAAAGGATTTTGGTAAGCTACCTTCAATTTCATTAGACCTGAGATCAAGATGTGTGAGGAATTTTCCAACATTAAGCATCAATGACAGGGTGAAAGAGTTTAAATAATTATCTCTAAGATCAATCTTCTTGAGAGAAGTGGAAGAGTTCAAGAGGGGGGTAGATTCAGGATTTACTTGGGTTAGTCCACAGTCAGATAACGAAAGCTGCGACAGAGAAGGAACTATTTTGCTTATTGATGGTAGCCAGTCAACAACTTGACTAAGATTCAAAGATGACAGATCAAGGTATCTCAAATTAGAAAGGTGAGAAACCCACTCAAGATCATTTGCAACCAAATAGTTTCCTTGAATCCAAAGAGTTTGCAAATTGGAAAGGTTCCCCAGAGTGGGAGGAACAACACCAACAAGATAGTTAAATGCAAGATTCAGCTCTATCAGCTGGCCAAGTGAGCCAAGGCACTTAGGGATCTTTCCTTCTAATCTATTCTGACTGAGATTTAAGGAAGTCAGATGTTGCAGTTCACATATTGAAGAATCTAACTTACCTTGCAGCGGATGGTCAATATCATAATATAATGCTTCAAGATCCAAACTGGTTACATGGCCAGTTAAATTGTCACATGAAATTCCTTTCCACTTGCAACAATCTTCACCTTTCCATGAGGAAAGAAGTTTCCTTCCATTAACGAAACCACCTTTCAACTTGAGAAGAGATTGCCTCTCTGCCTCCTTGCACTTCTTTGTATGGGAACTTCCAACAGAGAAACAAATGCATAGAATGGCCCATACACAAAACAGATTATTGAACCTGCACTCAAACATGATTAAATTACCCACTCAACTCCCCTGGAAAATATTTTTAGAAATTTCAAAGTGAGGAATGTGTGAGTAAAGTGAAATCTAGCTAGCTTTATAGACAGCAGAAATTAGAAGAAGCTAAATCATTTACCAAATAAACTCCATGTAAAATACCAGCTTGTATCTACTGCTTACTGTCAAGTTTCAGAGTTAATGGCCTTAAGTCAAGTCAACTGAACTTGGGCCCATGGCAAAGACATTGTGTGCATACTGAATTAATTTTGACTGCAAGAAAATAATAAATCCTGTGTCCAGCTATTCTGAATGTGAAGTGCAATTAAAATATGCTTCATTGCTTGTTGAAAAGTATTTGGTAGTTGAAAAGTTATATAAATCCCCGTCAATAGTGCAAATACGCCAAGATAAGGTGTTAGAATTACCAATACATGATAACAAGAGGGGAAAAAGAAAAAGAAGGTAAGAAATATCACATAAGTGATTGATGGTGTGATAAGTGCTAATTTTACGTAGTTTTCCATATTACTTTGGGCACTTATCTTTGATAAAAGTGTAGAATTTCATATCAATTAACTCTCAACTGTGTAGTTTAGTAAATAATTAGACTTAGTATAGATCTAATGTTGAATTTAGAGTCTAATCCCATTTTTTGATGTAGGAATGGATGTTAAAGAGAATCCATCAAGATTTCATTGAAGAAAAGCAACAAGAGGGAGAAGTGATCCATTTTAGCCAAATAAAATTCGCTCAAGCCAAAGTTCCAAGAAGAATCTCGCTCGAGCGAGATGAAATTTTGCTCAAGCAAGCTGTGGCGGTGCAGGAAACCCAGACATGAAGAAAGCTACTCGCTCAAGCGAACCTGAATCTCGCTCGAGCGAAATTAAGGCGGCAGAAAGTCTATATATAGACTGAAACAGGGCAGAACCAGAGGAGCTCGAATTTTTCCATATTTTCTTCATTTCCCTTCACTTCCAGACCTTAGAAACAGGGGAGAAAGCTAGGAACACTTGGAGAGGAGGCTTGGGTGCCGGATTCGACGGCGAGACACCGCGGAGTCTTCGATTCTTCTCGTTTCTTTTCCATGTTTGTAAAGTTATCCATGGAAATGGATAACTAATCTCTCTTGTTGGGGTTAGATTTAGTTGATAACTCTATGTATTTTGTTTGATTCAGTTTATATACTATCATGTTCCTTTGCTTATGATTTAGTGATTTTCTCTTGTGTTTCATGCTTGTTTTGGATTGATCACCTAGAACATGAATTTAGATTTAATAGGATGGTGGGAACTGACTATCTAAATCTGAACTAGGAGAAATCATCTAATGACTCTAAGGTCTAGGGATACGGTTAGATCATTAGTCTATTTAAACATTCATGCTTAATGCTACTCACTATTGTTAATCGATCAAGGGATTGAGGGTTAATATAGCTGAGTTGATAATCTTCTACGCCGGGGGATTGGGTAGTAAGATAAGAAATGGTGGGATGAATCATATGCATATACATGATACATATTTGAATCAGTAGGATATATAAAGGTTAATCAATGGAATCTAATCCCAGGAGTTTCTCTACCCTGTTGTTTTCTATATTTGTTTTCTTTGTTTTTATTTCTGTTTGTTACAAAACTCCTTTCAAAATATTGTGAAACCTCATTGCTTAAGCTACTAAAACTATTGAATGGCGTAGTGTTGCCAATTCCCTGCGGATACGACAAAACCCTATGCTATACTGCAATTGAGTCTTGAGGATTTTAAAAGTAGTATTAGTGTAGAAAAATCTCTCAACATGGTGCATATAGGAAAACAACTTAATTAAACGCTCATGCCAATAAACGCATATCTCATAAGCGTTTATTCATAAGCTAATTTTTGATAAACTTATTGAAATAAGTTGAAAAGAGGTTATATGTTAGCATCTGCTCCTAATCTGTCGTAATGCATCTGTTTTCTTTAGTTCATGTATAGCCAGAGAATAGGTTATCGACATTAAGAAAGATGCACAGGAGTTGCCTTTATCTCTAAAAAGTGGTATCTATTCTTATCAGATGCAGAAGAGTACATAGTCAATTTCATATCCTTTATTTTCAAAGGTTATATGATGCAGCAGAAATTGCTCCTATTACCACCATCCCATGAAGTAACTCTAAATCTTGGATTCTCAGTTAACAAGAAGAATCAAGTATGCTAATTTGATTTTTTTACTGGTTTAATTGTTTCAGCATAATTTTAATACTGCATTATTTAGATCTGGTTTTGGAATAAATTTTTTAATATGATAATTTTAAGGGCAGGAAGTCTAAGTTAAAATGCTGCATTGTCCATGAGAAGGGTTTGGTTCTCAAATTCTCCATTGCTCTAGCTTATTTCTTTGTGGAGGATTCATTGTGTTCTGTCTTGATTCCAATTGCGTCTATTAAGTAGTATCTCCAAATCTAACACATCCTATTTTCATTTTTAATTTTGAACTATACATACTTTTAGTTTAAATAGAATAAGAGTTTCAAAAAAAAATAGAATAAGGATAAACTGGTGAAATTTATGGGAAGTTGCTTTTGTGTCACCTTAGTGTACTCCTTGCTGTGAAGAAGATTGGAAATCAATTCCCTCAATGTCTCTATAAACAAACTCTTCCAGAGTTCATTAGATATGTTTCAGAGTTAAGACTTGATGAAGGTGAGTGATGAAAACAAATTGTGCTCAAGTCAAACACCAGCATCTTTTAGGACGTCATGAGATTAGGAACAACACGAGACCAAGATTTAATGTGGTTCGGCCTGAATGCCTACATCCACGGAGGAGAAACTCATATATTCATTACATCTACACATAATATAATCACTCAACTCTATATCTGGCCTCACCCACACTCAGAGCAGTCTTTTCTCTCTGCCCTCTGGAACTCAGCTCTCACAAGTCACAACTAAGTACACCTCCCCTCTAATTACATGGTCTATTTTTAATATTTCTAGGACAGATTCAGCTCTCAAATGGATACACATGATCATGCTACAATTCTACATGGTGTTCACAATCGGCTAGGTGAGGCGTGAGTCAGATACCATAGGCTGGCTGACTGTGGAATTACTCAGCAATTCACCCCCTCCATATCAAGCAGAGGAGAGTGACGTCCTGACCATACCTCTGAGCTTCTCAGGAGGGATTGGATTCTATTTCTGGCTATCCCTAGCTCTTGAAATAAACCTGCTTCACTGCTGGTTGAAAAGTATTTGGTAGTTGAAAAGTTATATAAATTCTCATCAATTAATAGTGCAATGTAATCTAATAAAAGAATGTGATTTAGCATACTAAATTAGAAATTAGAAATCAGAAATTCAAAATAAAAGAAAATAATATAGTCTTGCACATTCTTATTTTTTTTATGATACATATATAATTGACTATAAGAAGCTAAACAACACAGTATGATAGAATGTAGTTTAGAAGAAACTTGAAAATTACACCAAGATAGCACTATAATATATTAAGTGGAAACTTTCAGAAAGTTTTAGAGAAAAGAAGGCAAAGCAGAAGACCACCCGCACAAGAACGATGTCTCTATCATATCAAGGAACACATGAAGCGTGACCTGCCAAATATTGGGAATAAAACACATCATCTCAACTGGATTTAAATGCGTGCAATAATAATACTCTTTTGTGCATAATAAGCAATGAATCATTCCTATATTATAAAATAACTAGGAGGCATTAAAACTTTATTTACCTGTTAGGCTTGGACTCGAAATCTTCTTTTCATTCTTCTTGAAAAAACCATTATTGTCACGTGCATCCAGTCATTCATGTCATTGAAGAATTGGAAATAGGCATGTCTCCAAGAAGCTTTTATGACTAAAGTTCCACAAACTCCCCAAAATCCAACGAAAAACCCAAGCACCAGGGCGATGTAAAACCCAAAAGTTATGATCTTATCTTCATCAGAGCTTACACTCGGTGATATAACATCCCCTGAGCAACTGTTTGAGAGTGGTGGGCCACAAAGCCCCTTGTTCCCAATATATGAAGAGGCATTAAAAGATTGCAGTTGAGTGCCTATTGGAATTTCCCCATATAAGTTGTTGAAGGATAAGTTCATGTAGCTTAGAAAGCTCAAATTCGAAAAACTTGTAGGCATTCTACCACCGAGATGGTTTCTTGATAAGTCAAGTGACTCCAATCTTTCCATTTGACCAATGTTGTTGGGAATGGATCCCGTGAGATCATTACTTGAAAGATTTAAGCTAGCTAATGCCACAAGTTTTGTTATACTTTGTGGTATCTCACCTGTCAAGTGGTTGCAAGAAAAATCAATGGTAGTCACGAGCCCAACATTTTTTCCATACTCTCTTTTTGCCCCTTTCCATGACAAGATTGCTTTATCATCAAATGAGCCAATATGAACTTTAATATTAAGATGATCATAATATCGGCCATAGGAAATGGACTTTCTTGGAAATGTAATATTTGACAAAGCAATTATGTGATTGAGGCATTGTGGTATTTCCCCTGAAATATTATTCCAAGAAAGATCTAAAACTTGAAGAAATGATAGATCACACAGACTTTCAGGTATTTTTCCTTGGAACTTATTTTCCCGAAGACTCAAAACAATCAACTGAGGCAGGTGATGGCCTACCCATGCTGGTAATGTTCCTTGGAGATTGTTATGCCCTAAATCCAAGAGAATCAAGCTTGTACAAAGGGTCAAGGATGGAATTTCACCGTAGAAGTTATTGTTATTTAAATGCATTGACACCATTTGTTCTAGAGTGCCAAAATACTTGGGTATTCTTCCGGTTAATTTATTTTCAGCCAAATTGAGATATACTAAATTTTTGAACTTCCCCCAACAATCCAAAAGTGAGCCTTCTAGTAAGTTACTAGACAGATCAAGATAATGTAATTCTTGTGGTGGAGATGCACAAAAAGAAGATAGAGACCCATTGAACCTATTATTTGAGAGAAATATACCACTTATTTGTGGAAAATAAGGCAGTGGACCGGAGAAGTTGTTGAAACTAAAATCAAATGTATCCAGCCTTGACAATATTCTTGTCAAATTTTGTGGCAAAGGTCCACTAAGTTGGTTATGCGAAACATCCACAGCATATGGACTTTGAAACATGTCCCAGAACCATTCAGGAATTGAATCTGAAATACCACTATTAGAGATGTCCAACTCATAAAGTCTTTTTTGATGTTTGAGCCATGTTGGGAATGTAGGACCCAAATTGCATGATGATGCAAAGAATCTCTCTAGTTGGAAAGGCGGAATCCATTTTGAACTCAAGTTGAATGAAAGTGAATTTTGAAACACCAGCAGCTCTGTCAATCCATATAGATTTGATAGATGTGTTTCACTGATGACACCGCTCAACTTATTTGAATAGATACTTAAGCTCGTGAGATTCGAGAGTTGGCCAATACCATGTGGTAGTGAACCGCTCAGTTGATTTCTCGAGAGATCCAAATATTCTAATGAGGCAAGTTCAGTAACATCAAATGATGACAATGAACCGCTCAATTTGTTAATACTGAGATCCAAATGATAAAGATAAGGCAAGTGACCATTTTGTGAACAACGTAATTGATTCAAGTTGTTACTGAGTTGGCCAGATAATTTGTTGGACCGCAAATCTAAATATTTAAGTTGACACAAACTCAGAAAGGATTCTGGTAAGCTACCCTCAATTTCATTATAAGGGAGATAAAGAGCTGTGAGGAATCTGCTAACATTAAGCACTGATGCCAGAGTTAAAGAGTTTAAATAATTTTCTGAAAGGTAGAGCACCTCGAGAGAGGTGGAAGAATTCAAATGGAGGGTAGATTCAGGATTGATTGGAGGGAGCTGGCAGTCAGATAATGAAAGTATTGATAGAGAAGGGACTTTGCTTATTGATGATAGCCAATCAACAGCTTGACTAAGATTCACAGATGACATACCAAGGAAACTCAAACTAGAAAGGTGAGAAACCCAATCAAGATCATCAGCAACCAAATAATTTTCTCCAAGGACTAGAGTTTGCAAATTGGAAAGGTTACCAATGCACTTTGGGATCTTTCCTGCTAAGCTATTAAAACCGAGATCTAAGGAAGTTAGATGTTTCAGTTCACATATTGAAGAATCTAACTTACCGCCCATGAATTGAAAATCGAGATCCAAACTGGTTACATGGCCAGTTAAATTGTCACATGAAATTCCTTTCCACTTGCAACAATCTTCACCTTTCCATGAGGAAAGAAGTTTCCTTACATTAGTGGCACCACCTTTGAACCTCAGAAGAGATTGCCTCTCTGTCTCCTTGCACTTATTTGTATGCGAACTTTGAACAAAGAAACAGATGAATAGAATGGCCACCACACAAAACAGACTGAACCTGCACCCAAACATGGTGAGAATGAGATGATGATGAGCTCAACCACCTTTGGAAAATGTTTTGGATATAATTTCAAAGTGAGGAATTAATGTGTGAATGAAGTGTAATCTAGCTAGCTAGCTTTATAGGCAGAGAGACAGGTATGGCTGCTGCTCTCAGTCCATGTAAAATGCAAACTTGTGTGGCTGCTGCTCACAGTCAAAATTAATTCAGGATTTTGGTGTTGAATGGTTTACGCTCAAGTCAATCAACTTAACTTGTGCCCGGGGCTAGACTTTGTGTGAAGATCCAAACCTAAATGATATTCTTTTTTTCTGACAAACTTAAATAAAAAGACAAAGAATTATATTTTGCCTATTTCCTAAGTTGTACTGTGTCAAATATCTTGTTACATAGTGGTAAAATGTAGAAGTAAAATACAATATAACATGATAAAACTGAATAAATTCTATACCAAAGAATTGGTCATTTAATTAGTTTGACATGCGGTGCCTAAAAAGAAATAGCAATCTCTTGGTAAAAAACATCAAATGCTATAACCACATCATCTATATCTATATCTATATATATATGTAAAGCTCACTTGAGCTATAAATATTAAATGCATTAAACAATGAAGTTAAACAAATTAAATTTCTATTCAACTTTCAATATAATGTAACTTTTGAAACATTTCAATTTTTATGATTTTTGTCTTTACACATGCCAATATGATGTAACCTTTGATTAAGTTATGTAATAATATTTTTATTAAATACATTAAATATAAATATTGAAAACTGAAAGAAATTAACTAGAGAATTTAGCTACCAATACTAAATAATAAAATTATAAACTAAATTTTGAATTTTTTTTTTACATTACTCATTTATTATTTCTTTATTTCAGAAAAAAATTCATCAACTATAAAAATACTACATTAAATCATATGAAAATATTATATATTAAATAGTAAAAATATAATATACATTAGATAATAAAAAACCCATGTTTGTATTAATTGTATTAACTATTAATTATAAATTGCAGTTACTTATAAAAAATGATTTATTCAATATTAATTAAAAAATGTTAGAATATTAATTATCAATCATAGATTGAAGGAAAGAAAATTAAAATAGAACTAAGTAATATTTTTTATACAAAAAATACTGAGAGTTAAAATTAATTATAATAAAATAATATTTATTAAAAATAATTTAGAAAAATTAGTCTTTAAATAAAAAGTCACTCTATGAGTATTTACCATTAACTATAATATGTGTGTATTCGTTGAAAAAAAATTTCAAATATAGTTTTTGATCTATTATATATTAGTAGAAATGACTTAAGAAAGAATAACAGAGTAAAATAACTATAACCAGAGTTGAATAAATTTAAATTTAATAAATAATTCTTTACACTGATAAAATCATTTCATATTGTAATTTTAAAAGTTAAAATTACTTTATTGTGGATATAAAGTGTAAAAAAATATGTCATTATAAATTATTTATGATATTAAAAACTTATTATTTGATTTAATATATTTCAAATTCACATAATGATTTCTATATTTTTAAATGAATAAAATATTAAGACTACTTCAGTGCTAATTATTTAATATCAATTACTAGAGAGAAATGCATGTGTGTTTAATAATAGTGTTGTTTCTCTTGAACATATATGAGACTATTGCTTGGTTTGGTTGTTTTGGTGAGTCAAGGGGAAGTGGAATGATTGTTCATATGATTTGGAACAGTTTGCTAGAGGCTTTGAGCGTATTAAATGGCCACGAAAACAAAAGATGCCACGAACAGTATATTGGGAGCCACCGTCAGAAACTGTTTTGAAGTTTAATGTAGATGAGGCGTGGAAAGGGAACCCAGTGGTGAGTGGTATTGGCGGGATTTTGAGGGATCAAGGAGGGGATTTGTTAGGTTCCTTTGCAAAAGGAACTGGAATGTTGTGGACTTTTGACGAAGGTTCAAGCAGTGTCAAATGTGGTAGTTGAGAGTGATTCCTCCTCAGTGGTTGGGTGAGTACGTCTATGGTAGATAGGAGGTCATTGGGCTTATAAAAAAAAAGATAGGAGGTCATGGAAATTGGAACATGTATTTAATCATATAGATCATCTGATGTCTATAATTCAGTGTGTTGGTGTGGTGCATGTATTGAGTCAGGAAAACACTATGACAAACTTTTTGGCAAATCAAGGGTGTGGTAGGGAACAACAGATATGGGTCTGTTGTGATCCAATGTAATTATCTAAATGAGAAGGTTTTTCTCATTTTTATTGCGTTTCAATAAGGTTTTCTTTTTTAAAAAATGTCAATTATCAAATTTGAGTAATATTAATTATTTAGATTTAGAGAACTCTAATTCTACTTAATGAAATGCCTCACCTCCATTGTTATTTAAATTATTATATTTTATAATTAAACATATTTATATATTTATTAAAACTATAATAATCATATATAATTTTTAAAATATTATAAATAAACCCGTGCAACGCACGGGTATAATTTCTAGTTATCAAGTAAACTGAACTTAAGACTTGAGAGAGGGGCAAGACTTATCTGCAATAAAGCAGCGTGTGGTTTCAATTAAGGCCAAGACTTTTATGCAATAAACCAGTGTCTATTATAGACGACCTTCAAATCAACTAAACTTGAGCGACGGGGCAAGACTTGTATGCAATGAAATAATATGTGGCATTCATTAACTTCAAGTCAATTTAACTTGAGCAAGTTGGAAGGAGGACTTGTAGAAACAAAGCAATGTGTGACTGTGATGTATCATTACATCCATCTTTTTCATGTGTAATCTGTCCTATATGCTGAACAAAGTGTTATTTTTTGTGTACGTAGTCCACAGTAGGATGAATGTTAACATGTCATTATGAAATTTCCACCCTTTTTAATTAAATGCTTTCCTAAATATGTAGATCAGTGTGGATGGGAAGGTATCAATATATATGCTTATTCCCACTTTGTTGGAAAAAATTACATGGTTTACAGTATCAATATTGTGTTACATAGTCGTAAACAGTAGAAGTAAAATAGAATATAGATAAAACTGAATAAACTCTATACCAAATAATTCACAAAGCAATGCCTAAAAAGTAATAGTAAAGTAATCGGTTTGTAAAAAATATAAAATGCGGACCACATGCCTCTTTTATCAAGTAAACTGAAATTTGAGACTTCAGAGAGGAGCAAACAAGAGTACTTATCTGGAATAAAGCAGCGTGTGGTGTATACTATTACAAGCTGCAGGTCAATTAAGGCCAAGACTTGTGTGCACTAAACCAGTGTGTCTTTTATAGACGACCTTCAAATCAAGACTTGTCTGTAACTGAGCAGTTTGTGCAGCACTAATAAACTAAACGTGAGCAACAGGCAAGGTGTGTATGTACAGTTGTGCTATCCCAATCATGTTTGGAACCAATTATCGCTTTAAAGCATAAGTTGTTGGGTAAATGACTCTAAATGGTTCTTGTGCCTACCTCTGCGGCTATAGAGTAGCTATAGCTCCCTTTATTGATTCTCAATAATCAATTGTGTTTACAATAGCAGTTTCTATTGCTATGTGCCCTCGCACACCGCCAAATTGCGGCGCACTTGCACACCGCCCAATTGTGGCGCACTCCACACACACTTGGTGCACACTAGCACATGGCACACTTTTATTGTTAGAGGTCTTATCTATTTATAGGACACTACTAACTCTAGTATTACAAGATAAGATAATCTAAACATCTTATCAAAACCCATTAGATAAGATAGAGTCTTATCTTAACCCATAAGATAAGATAGAGTCTTATCTAAACACATAAGATAGAATCCCTTTAACCCAATATCACAATCCCCTTAAATCAAATTCAAATAACTGATAAGATAATGAGCCAATCCCAACAATCTCCACCTTGGCGAATTCTCGAACCCTCATGAAGATCAACTGCTCAGCTTCTGAATCCTGATTTTCGGGACTGTGTTCTCCATTAAATCAAATCCTAATAAACCAAATATTTGGCCTCAAAATAAAATCTGTGGGCCCCAGATTTTCCTAATGAGCCAATTCCCAACAATCTCCACCTTGGCGAATTCCAAACTCCCTTGTGATGATCTGTTGCTTCAGTTTCTTGACTTCGATTTTCGGGATTGGTGGTGACTGGCTTGGTCAACATGTCCGCTGCACTCTGGCACTCGAACTCCACCTTACTCAACACCATGTCCTGTGTGTCTGTTAGATCCGTCAGTTTCTCCTCTCGATGACTTCTGCAATCCTCATGACCTTTATCCGCAGCGGAAGATATCCAACATCGCACCGCCGTTAGCTCCACCGTGAGAAACGGAACACTCCACCTGACCACACCGTCAAGGGATACTTTCGGTACACCAGCCTCGGTCCCGCGAACCAGAAGCTCTGATACCAATTGTTGAAGAATAAAAAGGCACAACTTGATTCAGACAGTACGATAGAACGAGAAAGCACGCATAAACCACACAGAATCTTTGTTCACGCAGTTCGGAAAATTGTGCCTACCTCTGCGGCTATAGAGTAGCTATAGCTCCCTTTATTGATTCTCAATAATCAATTGTGTTTACAATAGCAGTTTCTATTGCTATGTGCCCTCGCACACCGCCAAATTGCGGCGCACTTGCACACCGCCCAATTGAGGCACACTCCACACACACCTGGTGCACACTAGCACATGGCACACTTTTATTGTTAGAGGTCTTATCTATTTATAGGACACTACTAACTCTAGTATTACAAGATAAGATAATCTAAACATCTTATCTAAACCCATTAGATAAGATAGAGTCTTTTCTTAACCCATAAGATAAGATAGAGTCTTATCTAAACCCATAAAATAGAATCCCTCTAACCCAATATCACAATCCCCTTAAATCAAATTCAAATAACTGATAAGATAATGAGCCAATCCCAACAAGTAATCAAATAAAATCTGGCATTCATTAGTTTTAGAGTAAATTACACTCTATTACCTTGAGGTTTCCTTATATGATACTAAACCCCAAACTTACTCAAATATTATACTCCACCCCATTCACTAATTATTACCTGTGGATTTTGTTACCAATTTTTCTCAGAAATGTTTTCTTGCGATTTTGCTACCAATTTTCCTCACAACCGTAATTAGTGCAATTTTCTATCATTTTTCCCTTCATCATTTTTTTTAGTCTTTCCTTTTTAACTTGATCCTTTTAAATTTTTATGCGAGTGTGTAAAGAATTGAAGTTTAGATTGCTTTAAACTAGTTATGTGAAAATTCAAAATTAATTCTAAGTTAGGACAATTCCAAATGTCTAATTTATTTTATTGTCTTATGTGTTTGTGACGAATTTGAATGACTAATATCTTGTTGGGTTCAAAACGTGAGATCCCAAAATTGCAAACAATTCAAACGTGAAATCCCAATAATATTCTCATTGTTAGATGATGATGAAGAAGATTGATTCTATGTTGGAATTTTGAAGCCACTTGTGATAAATAATTAGGTTTTTCAATTAACGAATGCATGAAAATTACTTAACTTTGCATTTTAATTGCTTAGTAGTAGTAACCCATTCTCAGGGTGACCCAACGTGTCGCACATACACCCTATTACAAGTTTCTTGACGCTTAGGGCAACCCCAAAGAGCGAGGGATTTGGTGAGCTCGCAAATTGACTTGGGTTACGAGTGTGGTTTTGGGTGTATGCATCTTTTGGTGTAACTGGTTAAATTTTAATTCTTAAAACACTGGTAAAAATTTGAAAGAATCATGTTAAAAGGAAAAAAGAAGAAGGAAAGACTACAAGAAAATGATAAAGGGAAAAAGTAGAGAAAATTGCACAAATTTACCCGCAGATATAGATTTGTAAAAATTTTACTCAAATTTGAATCAAAATTTGCAAGAAAACATTTGTACGAAAAATTGGCAGCAACATTCTCAAGAAAACATGTGTGAGAAAAATTACTAACAAAATTCGCAGGCAGTGTTTTAAAACTCGGCTCGGTCATCGACTCGGTCGGGGTACTGAGTCACTGAGTCACTGGTCGGACCACTGGGTCACTGGTTCGATTGCTTGACTCGGTGTATATTAAAAAATAATAAAAAATGTCCAATGCAATATAAAGTTAATATAAAAAAAACAAAATACGTTTCTAATCAACAACCACCTAGTGGTGCAGTGGTAGTTTTCCTTCATACTACCTCCATGGCCTGTGTTCAAACCCTGCTGGCACCATTTTTTAACAAAATATCACGTTTTTTACCCAATTATATACAATATGTTTGCAAATGGACAAAAAAAAAACAATTTAAAAGGCCCAATAGGTTAAATAACCCAACTGGACTGAAAAAAAACAATGTGAAAGGGTGGAAAATGGGCTTCCCTGCTGGCACCATTTTTTAACAAAATATCACGTTTTTTACCCAATTATATACAATATGTTTGCAAATGGACAAAAAAAAAACAATTTAAAAGGCCCAATAGGTTAAATAACCCAACTGGACTGAAAAAAAACAATGTGAAAGGGTGGAAAATGGGCTTCTATCTAGCCCACAAATAACAAACTAACAAAAAAAAAAAAAAGAAATGGGTGACTCGCCGGTTCAATAAAAAACCGGCCGAGTCACCGAGTTAATCATCGAACCGGCCGGTTCAAACCGGTTCCGACCGAGTCACATGCACAACCGGTCTGATGTGAGGCTCGGACCGGTCAGGTCACCGAGTCCCGGTCCAACCGGTCGGACCGGCCGGTCCGAGCCGAGTCTTAAAACACTGTTCGCAGGTAATAAGTAGTGAATGAGGTGGAGTGTCTTATTTGAGTAAGTTTGGAGTTTAGTGTCATATAGGGAAACCTCAAGGTAGTTGAGTTTAATTTACTCTTAGTTTTAAGTCAACTTAACTTGAGCAAGGGGCAAGACTTGTGGAAACAAAGCCAATGCGTGATGTATCTCTACTTAGGGTCGCAGTTTAGATAGCTTTGGGACATAAGTTTAGGGGGAAAAAAACCATGCAAATTTAAATTTAAGTATGGAAAATTCAGGAAAAAGTTATAATATAAAAAATATGAGCTAAAACATCCAGTTATGAAATTTAATATGGATGACCAAACAAAAATGTAACAAATCTTACATTATACACCATTTACATCAGAATAACCATGTCAATAGCTGGTGTGATACAATGGAATTCCATGACCTACAGAGTTTTGAAATTATCTTAATATCTTAAATAGGCAATATGCCTTCAACAAACCCACATGCTTCCAAAAGCTTCTTCAAGTGCCCTCTTCCTGCTTATTTCTAGACTCCATCCTCCAGCCCTTGCTCCTCTCTCCGCTCGTAGCCTCATCGTTTCATCGTCATCACCTGCATAGCCCGGCATGTCACTCCCTCCGAGTGGTAAAGGCTGTGGAGCCATGCCGGTTGGTCTAGGCTGTCCTGCAAATGTAGGTGCATATTGTCCCTGAGGAACAGCACCAAAGTCTTGGCTTGCACCCTGTTACAAGAGAATGGACAAAGTTAATATCTTGCATACAAACAAGACATTCAAACAAAACAAAGAAAGAAAACCCTGCAAAGTAATAGTAATCAATTAATAAAAATAGCAATCCAATGCTCACCACATCATTAGCAGTTTGGGCAGCTTGTCCCTTACTTGCTGCCAAAGCTGCAGCTAATTCTTCAGCCTGTTAAATTATTATCAGCATAAAACACTGTTAGAAATATGGCAGGAAATCAGCATTTGAATAAAAAATTATGAAGGGCATATATGAAAGAGACTGAACCTAGATTAAACCAATGAAGAGATTTGTAGAAGTACCTTACGAGCACGATTAACCATTATTTGTTCTGAATTTTCTTCCTGGTATTTAGCAATCTTTGCTTCAATAGCAGCGACATCAACTCCTTCAATCAAGTTAAACGCTGTAAAGGGGGAAAAACCATCAAAATAGAGCAAAACTCATCAAAGTGAAACTCATGGAATGATGATAATAGAAGCTTACTCATGTCCTCTACTTCCTCCAAGTAATCATTGTATTCTCTCAAAGATGGGAAATCATCTTCACGTTTATTAAATCTATAAATTTACAGTTACATAAGCAAGCATGGATAATACAATGAATTCAATATAACATGGGCCACCGAATACCAAGAAAGAACTAAAATGTTGAATATAGAGTCATATGATTCTTGTTTCCTCTACAAATAATTCGAATCTAATAAAGACATTAAAGTAATGTCATAATCGGTCCGAATTCTTAATATATTATATCTACTAAATATAAACTCCAAATAGATTCATTTTAAGACAGGGAAGCATAGCAATTGGAAGAAAGAAAAAGCTCTGAATTTTATGCTGATTCCCCTGCTCTTTTCCTAGCCATACAACAAACTAGAGTAACTAAGCACGAGGTCTATATGTTCAAAGATTGGGCCCTTCAGCAATGAATCGACATTATTCTGTAAACTTGCCCCATTTATTTTTAGATTATACTTGGTAAATTTATTTGAAATTGCTTCATGTGAAAACTGATAGTGAATAAGTGCTCCATATGGCAAGCACCATTGACACCATTGGCCAATAAAAACCTACCCATTGAAAATGAACACTTGTCATATAAATTTTAACTAGCAACTTCAATAGTGTTTTCATCCAGAATAAAAAATTAACAAATTATAATGAAATTATGCAGAATTATAGTAGTCTAAAATATAAATGTAATTTGCATTATTTTCATACTCCAAGATGAAACCCAGAAAGAGTACGATGTATCTAGTATTTCCCATATCATATATATAAAGCAAGATAAAATGGGATAGACAAACTTTACATGCTAGCAATCCTCCTCCTGATGGCTATCTCCTTATTGTGGGGATTGGTACTGGAGATTACCATTCTGCTACCACCAACTTCCTGTTTCCTCTCCTTTTTTCCTCACCTGAACATTAAACATTCAAAAAGTTCAAATTGACAAGGGTCAAGAACGAATTGGAAATACATTTTCTATTTGTGAAATCATGACGTTTAGGAATATTTAAATGCAATAGAAACATAATCGTGTGAATATGAAATCTAGGTAAGAAGACCTGAAGTATGGAAGAAACGAAGAGATCAATGCATCAACAATTCAATCAAGCCATATAATCCCAAGCAACTTCCTTACAGAAACAAATTTGAGATGTTTAAAAGCTAATGCACAACTTTTTGGAATTGTGAAAATTATTTAGTTTACAATGATATTACACTAATTTGTTTTATGATATCTCTAGTGAATAGATCTTAAACGTATGAGGGACAAAAAACGAAGTACTAAAGCCCAAAAACACCAAATCCTGCCATCAAGTTTTTGTTGGCAGCCTGTCGCAAGAGAATAGACAAAGTTAATCTCTTGCATAATTATGTTCTGCAAATCTGCTCCATTAGTAAGCTGCACAAACTATACATTCAAACAAAACAATGAAAGAAAACCCTCCAACGTACAAATTAGCACATACTGGCTGAGGCAAGACAACTACAGTATATCCCAACCAATGCCAGTAACAATATCGCGGTGCAGATGGTGTTGCAGCCAATGGCAGAAGAATAATGGCAACACAACACACACAAAGTGATACCAAAAAAAACTACAGAATATAATGAAATCAAAACTAATTACGCATGTCAATTAAAAACATTGTCCTACGAAATAATAATAAGATATTTCCATATTTCTTAATAGCTCCCTTCATTAGATTGGAAAAAAGAATCAAAATGAAAAACACCTCGTATAGTTTGATAAGATTAACATCCAAAACTCATCCTAGTCCACATAGGGGAACTCAATCATGAACTCATGCTTCTGTATACATCAATAGCACCCTATGTTTTTTATTTGCACTCCACATTAATAAAAAGTGTTGTAGTGAAGTAATCACTGTTGATTTAAAAAGAAGATACATTAAAAATGTCATGCATTCTATCCCTCCTCCCCCCCCCCCCCCTTTCCTCCTTTAAATAATAAGACCCAACTAATGGAGATATTTAATAAAGACAGAATAGAACAATCATTAGTTATAAAATTGAAAAGTAATTAAATAAGTACTTCTTTACCTTTAGAAGTTTTTCAAGTGGCTTCAGCGATGTGCCAGACTTGTAATATTATTTATATCAACTAAATGGACTCCAGAACCAGTTAACTTTATGGCAGTTACTTCATAACCACTTTCTTTAGGAAGTGATATAGTTTTGTGCCAACACCAGACCTTGAAGTCACCTCCATAAACAAGGACAGAATAATTGGTGTCAAGACTCAAGACATCAACCTTTATACCTTGACAAATTGAAAACCTGCATGCATAAGCTAAAGAAAATGTAGCGACAAAGATGATAGGAAAAGGAAAAAATGAAGAACTCTCAATATTTGAATTAAAAGCAAGTAACATGATTGGCATTTTCACCCTATAGGGATAATCTGAAGTTTACAATAGACCCTTTTTCGGCAAAAATTACAAGCTCAGTACTTTTTGATATAAATGTCTAATTCAGAAAATGCCACGAGGTTAGAATTAGGCCCCGTTTGGAAGAGCTTATTTGAGCTTATCTGATAGCATAAGCGCTTATGTCAGTGTTTGAGAGAGCTTATGCAAACAGCTTACTAAACCCTAAACCCTACCACAAGCTGTTTTGATCTTATTTTCATAAGCTATTCAGGATAGCTTATGAAAAAGAGCTTATGCTTATATATAGCTTATTTTTAATTTATTTCAATAAACTTTTTCAAACATGCACTGAATCTATACATGATATTGTGCTTGGAACTGTGCATTCACCAGCGATTTTGCATTTATGTCGTCACGTAATTAGACCACTAATTCTAATTAGACTAGTTTAATTTATATCAAAGCCAAATTAGCTTTCACAGTGATGTTCTAGAACAATGGAATCAATGGAAGAATCAAAGCTTTTACCTGCGAAACCAACGCGTGAGGCGTGATGGCTGGCGGCGTGACGGCGGCGAGTCGGCGGCGAAGGAGGCTGCGGTCGTGCGGCTGAAAGTCTGAAACAGAGGTGTGTGGTGCGGCTCAATGGAATCAGTGAGAAAGCCAGAGAGAAGAGAGGGATGGACCAGGCTCAAAGTTTGATGGATCAAGTTTTTTTGTTTTTGGTTGAAGGGATGGACCAGGCTGAAAAAAATAAAATTCATTGTCTGCGGCCCAAATCAATTTTTTTTTGCCACGAAGTCAGGGCAAGTGCCAAGGCTAGCCGGACCTTGAATCCGCCCATGGTGGTGATGATCGGAGGAAGTTGAGTGGTTGTGAGGTGTATAAATAAGGGTTAAGAACTCTATTCTATGACCTTTTTTTTCCAAGGTAGGTAATAAATTCTCGAGAGAGAGAGAGTCTGAAGATCACATTAACCGAGTAGTTTTATCATAATAAATCATTTTATGTACGCATTGCTCGGGGATTGAATATTGATTTTTTTTTTCTTTTTGTTGATTAAGGTATTTCTCAGCTGATAACTCCACACTACATAGTTGAGAGCTGACCAATGAATTTTTCTCATTCATAAAAGTTTAGAATCGACCACTTGAAGGACGAATTGTTGGTTCGGTTTTTAGGCTTGAATATAAATATAAATAGGTTTTAAGTCTTAAAATTAAACTTATTCATTTTCTTGGTTAAAATAAATTTATTTATTTAAAGTAGTGAATACTAGTAGAGTGGACTGAGTAGTTACTTGAAATCTTTTTTTTTTGAAATGATAGATACCTGATTTTGTTTTTTGAAAGTAATAGATACTTGAAATCTTGAATATAAAGAATTTGGTTTGGCTTAAGAGACAATTAGACAAACAGTTCGGTGGCAAAGAGGAACAACGGTCATGGCTGCCACATTCATCTCTCATACCTCGCTTGTTCAACCCAACCCTTCTCTCCCCCGCACGCCGCAACAACCTCCCTTGAGTACCTCGTCTTCCTCCTTCTTCTCACTTCCTTCCTCGCAGATTTTTCATGAAAATTTTATTTTTTTCAAAATAATTTTTGATGCAAAAATTTGATTTTTTTGTGCAGATGTGCGTTTTGTGACAAAGAGGGGAAATGGGGTGGTGCCAAAAGCTTCTGCAGGTGTCTTGGAAGCAAATTCGAAGCCACCCATGTCAGCTAAAAAGTCCAGTAATCCCATTGTTGTTATTGACAACTATGACAGCTTTACCTATAATCTTTGCCAGGTTTGTTTTTTAGCACTTATGTGATTTCTTCTTCATGTTATTATTGTTTTGTATCAATGTTTTTTTTGTTTTCTTAGAAAATAAGTTTGATGAGGACTAAATGCTAAAAGTTCTGACTTGTGGTTGTGGGGGTTAGCTAATTTGAAGAATGATAGAAGATATCTAATTAATAGAAATTTTTGAAATAAATATAACTATTTAGATTAGCAGACCTGTTGAGATTAAATCACTGAATAAAAATCATGCCATGATTTGTTAAGTGAAATGTGATCTTATGCTGAAACCCAAGTTTTTGCTAATTTTAAGCACTTAGCTTTTTATCATCTGAAAATGTTGAAGGAATCAAATTTATTGGTTGACTTCTGTGAAATAAGCTTTAGCTGAGATGTTTTTTTTACTTGACTTTTGACCCTCTATAACACAGTATTATATGGCGAATGAAAACGCTGTAGGGGGATTTGCATTTCATGTTTCTTTCTTTCAGGAGATGGGGAAATATGGAAAATGAATTGAGCATCACTAACAAAATAGCATCTTCTAAACTTAATGGAATGGAATCTCAAAATTCCCCAGTTTCTATTAAACCTTTCTCTTTTCTTCAAATTAAACTGAACTCTACACAGAAGAGTCATAAATCATAACAAGCTTGAGATTCTTCCCTCCTTTTAAAAGAAATGCATTGAGGAATAGAGCTAAGGTTTCATATAGAATCTGCTGTGGTGCTCTTGCATTGCACCTGTTCCTTTTACAAATTCGGTTGTTCTGATATTTTATGATTTACATTTGAAGTATATGGGGGAGTTGGGATTTCACTTTGAGGTCTACCGGAATGACGAGTTAACAGTGGAGGAGTTGAAAAGGTAAAAAATATATTTGTCGTTTATGCATATCTAACATTTTCTTATTGATGATGCAGAAACTGTGTTTACTTATTTTGTTTTATTTCTTTTGAATAGGAAAAATCCTAGAGGAGTGCTGATATCACCTGGGCCAGGTAAGACATGCTTCTTTAGATTTTTTTATTTTTCAATCAATTAATTAGTAATAAAAACCTTTTACATGATCAATAGTTAAATAATAGATAAAGAAATAGAAATAATAGAATAAACACACCTAAGGCTGTTAATGTACATTGTTTCCTCCTTACAGGAACACCTCAAGATTCTGGCATATCTTTGCAAACAGTTATGGAACTAGGACCAATTGTACCTGTGTTTGGTGTGTGCATGGGTTTGCAGTGCATGGGAGAAGCCTTTGGAGGTGAATCTTAATAAGTTCCTTATAATCTCCTTAGCCACTAATTTATAGGATGAATAGAAATCAGTATAACATTTTCTCGATATATTTGCACGGCGTTCATAATTAATTAGACTTTCTTATTTAGTGCCAAGCATCCCCTGTATTTTAACCTTTCCAATTAATCTCTCTCTCAACACCATTTATTCCCTTGCGCTAGGCCATAACAACAGGATTAAGATTTCAAGACATTGTTCTTCTATCCTGTGCAGGGAAGGTTGTTCGTTCTCCTTTTGGTGTCGTGCATGGAAAAAGTTCTTTGGTTTATTATGATGAGAAAGGAGAAGATGGTCTACTTTCTGGATTACCCAAGTAGGGTTCTTATTACTTTTAAGTTTTATCTGAATTTTTGGAGATTTATTATCTGCTGTTGCCGTTTTTTGAAACACTGTCATATAATTTACTATGAGTTAACTAATCAGCAGCTACTTTCTGTTTGCTTTTAAGTTTTAACTGCTTCTGAGCTCTGACCTAATTTGGCTTCTTTAACTTAATATCATATTCAGTCCTTTCCTAGCTGCAAGATATCACAGCCTCGTAATTGAGAAGGAGAGCTTTCCTGATGAAGAACTTGAGTTAACAGCCTGGACTGAAGATGGTCTTGTAATGGCTGCTCGTCACAAGAAGTATCGGCATCTACAGGTAACAACTTATTTTTCTGGCAGTGTCGAATTTACTCTTCAACACTGAAATGATAATTTTCAGCATTGAAATCAACAAAATAATATCCTGTTATGATGAATAAAAAAATGGTGATTAATTTAGAAGACTGCCTTATTAATATAGTAGCTTAATTGATTAGTTGACATCTTACACTGGCTGTATTTTCCCTGTTATGATTAACTTCATTAGTTATTACTTTTTCTATGTTATACAGTCTTTTATTTAACACAAAGCAAAGGATGAGTTAAGTAATCAATATGAATGTCAGTTTTCTCATACAAAATCAGGCTTAAAATTTTACTGTTGACTGCATAACAACATAAGTCATGAATTCATGTCTCTCTCTCTCTCTCTAAAACCTGCAATATTTGGTCAGCTAGCATCAAATCTCCTAATTCCGAATCTGAGTATAATTTAAACTTTTTAAGACTAGAACATGATCGGTATGATTGCTGGTCAGTATAACTTCTCTATAGGTTGTTGAAGAGCATATTTAATTTCTTGTTTAGTGAAATTGAATCACATATAGTAAAACTAGCTTATCATGCCATTAGTATGCTTTATTCTGGAGCGGTGCAACTCTTATATCTTGCAACCTATCCTTCTCATAGTTTATACTTTACAGGGGGACATCTTAGTATTCTATGCTTTCAGTTTAAGGAGTAGGACGCTTATATGAAGTTCATGCTTTTATCTTTTAACTTGCTAAGTGTCTCCAATCTCTTCACTTATAAAATTTTAATTCAAATTGCAACTACAGGGGGTTCAGTTTCATCCAGAGAGTATTATAACCCCTGAAGGCCGAACAATTGTTCGTAATTTTATCAAGCTTATAGAGAAAAAGGAAGCTGGTGGTTCATGAAAATATTTCATCGTGCAGAACATAGTTTGAAGTGAAAAGAACAATTGGCTTATTTGTCAACCGCAGTTTATCATTCTGAAGCAAAGTGAGGTGGGAAAAATATTTAGCATAATATAGATCCTTAAGATTTCCCTAAATTATATAATCTGGACAGAAAAAGAAAATAATGAGATTCTATACTATGAATTGCAGTCAATATGCTTAGAGGAATATCAGCAACAAACTCTTTTCAGTATATTGTTGAACAAACTTTTTATTATTATTGGTACACTCTCTACAAAGTCGACACTCATAAAAGGTGGTTTGATTGTGATGCAAATTAATTTGGCTTTTTTAAAACTGGATCACTCAGAAAGTGTGTGCTAAAAAGAATATTTTGCTAAAATTCATTGTTTTTCTAAATACTTGTAGAGAGACCCCGGCAAATGGGAAGTGAATCGAATTCCCAACCACTTGTTTTGAACAGTAATATGTCTTCAGGATATGGCTGAATGTGAGGTAGTGGTGGCGGCCTCTTGGCCTCCTGGATCTTCTTCTATGAAGGTGAGGATTGAGTCTCTTGGGGAGCACCTGGGAGAGTGGGGCCATGCAAAGTATGAGCATTTTATGCGTGATATTAGGAGTATGAAAAAAGGCATTAGGATCCTCAAGCTACGACTCAAACAGAGGACGTGGTTAAGGAGATCTTTGATACTGAGATGGAGCTTGATGATTTAAGTTCCATTAATAAAAAAATCTTCACTTTCAGTAGAAATTATTTTCACAACTTGAACTTTCAGAAGTAGAGTTTGACACTTTGAAAGTCCAAGTTCTAAAGTTCGGTGTAGTAGTTTACCACTTCGTCCCTTAAATAAGTGGTTAGGGTTTGATTCCAACTCTTACGAATTGAAAATATCTCATTGGTCAGTCTCTTCCGTTTAGTGCGCTAACAGGGGTGATGAATTAGTCGTTCACGACAATCGGTTGTGTGGATATCTTGATTAACACCGGAAAAAAACACCCTTCAAATTTTGGAAAACTCACTTCCAAAACATAAGGTTTCCTAAGCCTAACTTAAAGAAGTGGGAATGCTGATTTAAATTTTCGACCTGTGACAGGTCTTTAAATTATTTAATTGCAAACCATCTAAAAATGAATTTCTTTCTTTTAGAGAACTTCCTAATTGTTCTTTATGGGATTTGGTATGATACTTATAAAATCGCCTGATGAGGGAGAGGTTCCAATTCAGGAGTTGTGATGGTGTGATCTCTTTCACCTCAGGTGATTTTTTTTCCAAAGCCTTCCACAATGTTTTTTCCAAATATCTTTGTAAAAAATGTTGACCGTTTCCTTCCTTCCTTCTTCACATTTTTTGTTCCTATTGGATTTTAAGTGACTTTTGTTTTCATCTCCAACCTTGACATGCATCTTTATATTAATCCTAATACAAAAGAAATACAAGCATAAATTCTCAGACTACTTTGTATCAATTACCAAGTCCTCGGTAGAGGACATTGACGATAGATATATACATAGAGGACTATTGTGATTGACAAAAAGTATAGGTTGAAGACTAATATTCATATATACCACTATCTTATTAGTGTAGAGATTAATATCAGCAGATGTCTTAAGAGACAAAAATGCACCGTCTTTTATGACACACTAGTATGTTTGCATTAGCTTAATTAAATTATTTATCTCACCAAAAACGCCTTCAGGCTATAAAATCTCACAATATATTGATGACTAACTTTTTAAATAAAATACAAACTACAAGCCCCGGGTAGAGGCAACCTCTACTATGTAATTTTATTACCATATGCGCCTTCATCCTCAAACTGTTGTCAAGCAGCAAAATCTTGGTGGCATACAACTGAGACAACTAGAAAGTCAATAAGCTCGTCTCGAAAGGAGGAGAAAAACCACTAATGTTGTAGTGTGTAGCGGTAATTAATATAATTACACGGTCATACCCCAAGAAAAGAATAGACTGAATGCATCTTGTTAGCATGTTCAAAGCAAAAAAGCTTAGATTATTAACTTGAAGGTAAATTCATTGGTACATGATCTACCTGGTTAAATTACTTTCATATCTATTTCTATAGAAAATAAATCAGGCACAATGAAACATTTAACCCCCCCCAAAACCAATTAACCAATCAAATATACATACTTTTGGGTTATAAAAGAAAAAAGAAAAAGACAAAGGGAGGGTAGGCTACCTCATTCAAAGGCCAGAGCAAGGTACAGGCCTCATCAATGGCAACCAATCAAATAACTAATGAGAAAAATACAATCTCTGTCTAATCTCGGCTGACTTTTTTATGCATGGGTCGCTGTGGGCCTGAAACAATCAATATTGCATAATCCAACCGATCTCACCATCTCCCCAAAACTGCAACAACAATACAGAAAAAGTAACATCAGAAACAATACTACTGCATGTAAAGTCACTATATTGGACATGGTTTATATCTGACCGGTCAATGCTATTTCTAGCTTTTTCAGGCATATCTGATCCATTATATGCCTTCTCAGGGCGATCTAAACTCTTTCTCGATTTATCTTTCTTGTCTATGTTAGCTCTTGACTTCTCTTTCTGGTCTGAGGTTGCACTAGGCTTTTCTTTGTAATCAATACTTCTTGAATTCTCTCTTACATCCATGCTTGGTCTGGACTTCTCTCTAAAGTCAGTGCTGTTCCTGGGCTTGTCCAGTGAATGGGGAACAGATCCAGATCCAGTTTTTTGATGTGGTGACTTCTCAATGGCTGCAATAAATTTCTTGAGGTGCTTTATATATTGAGGAAAAAGTTCAAGGTCACAATGATTTCCTCCTTTAATCCATAAGGGCTCATACTTTTGTTTACAATGTTCCCAAAGTTGCTTCCCATGGGAGCAATCCACTACATCATCAGCAGTTCCCTATAGGAGAAATGCCAACACAAAGAACTATCTCACAAATAAATATGGTTGAACATTGAAACACACCCCTTAGTTCCTCATGCTGATCATATGCACATTAACAACACAGATGACCAGTTAAAGAAACATCCTACCGATAAACATGTTCCCAGATATCTAATTTAACTATTTAAATAGACTAGCCAAATTCTGACCAATAATATGAATGATACTGGTATATTGGTGCACAAATATGAAATACTTTAGACACACTGCGATCAATTGTCTTTGGAATATACAAGTAGAAAGCTCAAGTGTACATCAGCAACAACTATGGTCAAGAATTTGTAGCATGACCTTTGACAACCAAATTCATAATCACAAGACAGCTCCAAACAAAATTAACATGTTCACATGGTTCGTTGGATTTATTGATGGGAATATATGTATGTTGACTATGTTCATAAAGCAAAAGCAACACATTACAGACAATTAGGAGAAAGTATTCAACTCAATTTTAAAAGGAAATCACATCACAAAAATACATGCTGATTGCTGACAAGAGAAAGATTTAACAGGCAATTATGAAAATCCATTATATAATTACTTCAACTCAGTATCCTCTTCTATGAAATGGTATAACCTAGTTTCTACCTAGAAATATAGGAGATATCTGTTAGAGATAAGTCTACTCACATGAATTACAAGAACAGGACAATTCACAAATGGAATTTTATCAATATTCTGCATCACAAGAAGGCAAACAACATCAAAACAGATCACAATTGAACACTAGTTCACCAAATTATGATTGATAGTGGTAAAACCTTATAAATGTCAAACCAGTATGTTCGCTTCACTGGATACATGACTCGAAGGCCAGATAAGATCGGACTATGGAGAATCGCAGCCCTAAGGTTTGGTAAACGAGTAGCCAAATCAGTAGTGGGTCCACTGCCAACAGATTGCCCATAGAGAACAATATCTTCCTCTTTTGCCCCATACTTCTGCTGCAGGCATTTATAAACAGCTTCTATATCTGCATATGTGTTCTGCTCACTAGGCTGTTCCCCCACACCCAAAAATAGAAAATCGTTTAGCTAAGAAATTTCAAAACAATCTTTCACTAGAGGGTCATCAAAGTCTCTGTCATCCATTGCATTTATTTAAACCAAAAAAGTTTACTTCAGTGTACACAGGCTTAATAATAGCGCGCCATAGCGGCGCAATAGCGCTATAGCGTAGCGCCCTAGGGGTTCACTGCTACTCCACTATTCACCGCAATAGTGCTCAAAATAGTGTTTTTTGGGCTTGCCGCTACGCTACACTATCCACCAATAACAATCCTGACTTCCTGAGTGTACATAACAGGCTTGTTAATAGCGCGCTATAGCGCTGCGCACCGCTATTGTCCACTATAGCGCCGCAATAGCGCTCGAAATAGCATTTTTGGGCTTGCCGCTACACTACACTATCTGCCATTAACAACCCTGAGTGTACATACATTTAGTTATAGACCTTGCAATTTTAAGTTCTAATGCATTCATTTATATAAGGAGTATAAAACTTAATGTTAATCCAATAATAAACTAATAATAGTACTAATAATCAACATTCAGCAGCAGCATTGAAGAAACGTGAATAGGAGCAAATAAGCATACCTTTCCAGAAGACCTCCCATATCCAGAATAGTCATAACTACACAGAAGGAAAAAAATTCAGGACATTTCAGAGATTACCATACTTCTATAAGAGTAACCTACTATTTCAATGTCTTCAAAAAAAGAAGGAAACTCATCAAAGCAACACAAGTTTTTGCTGTTTGCTATCTCTACCAGACACTAACATGACCAAAATGTGATCATATCATAATTTAAACAAAATTAAGGACTAAACCGTAAACATTTCTGATTGGTTTCAGGAACTGACCCAATGAGATTAACTCGAAGGTGAAGACTGAGTTCACAAAACAGCTCATACATCTGACCCAGATCAGCTGCGTTCCCGTGGGAGTAAAGCAAGGTGAGCGACGCCGCTGGATTCTTAACATACATCGCCACAACGCTGTTCCCTCTCGCCGTCACCACCTTCAATACATCAACGTTTTCCCTCGTCACCACGTCTGTCATCACCATCTTCAACCCCGCCTCCCCTTCTGCTAGCGTGTACGACGGTGGATCCGGCGGGAAGAACGCGAACTTCGCCGCCATCGACGACGTGACCGCTCCCATTCCTCAAATCGCGAAATTGGGGGAAATGGATGGAGAAGGGAAAGTTAGGGTTAGGGTTTTGAATTTTGATTTGGATTTGGATTTTGGTTGTTGATTGATTGAGAGAGAGAGAGGGGTTTCCGGCGAAGATGGCACGTGCGAGAGAGGGTGGATGGCGATGTTTAAGAGGGTGGCTGCTAACAACTAAGTCACCGTCACGTGTGTCGTTTTATGTCGTTTTGGATGGATTAGATCTCTCATTCTTGGTCATTTCTCAATGTTTTTTCTAATCATGAGAAAGATTCATCATGTTACAGCTCTTTTCATAGCTGCACTCCCTCCATTTTTTCAGTGCTTCTGGTTGTCATTAAATGTTAATCAAATTCAAACTCTATTATAAAATCAGTAACTATTTTCATGATGAATCCTTTTTCAACGCTCTCAATTATTCTAGTATGGTGTTAACTTGTTTGAGATACGGTGGTAGTTGTCTGATTCAACAAATTATTTTCTCGAATAATTTAATTTTGTAACCTACTTCCTCTGTTCCTAAATATAAGACCTATTCCAAAAAATTTCCTTATTAAAAAATCATTTAATGTGACTAATTGATGTATTGATTTTTCAAAAATGCATACATTCTTTCTTATTTACCCTTTGTCATTTTCTCTCACTAATAATCACTGCATTTATACCAAAAGTCATAGTTAGTTGGATTAGTAGTAATTAATGGTAGGTGGTAACTTTAGAATTGAAAACATACAATTAATGTGAGGGGTAAATATGAAAAAATACAAAACCTTTTGCTAGATTATTGTAAGAGGTCTTATGTTTAGGAACATGAAAATTTTGAAATAGGTTTTATAATTAGGAACAGAGGGAGTAATTTTTATGGGGATCTAGCTTGTCTTCCACGACCAAAATATTAAGGCTATGTTTGGCATGCTTAGCTGATAAGCTAGTTGAAAGCTGAAAAGCTAGCTGAAAGCTTATAAGCTATCTGATAGGTGAAAGCTGATAAGCTAGTTGAAAGCTGATAGCTGAAAGCTGAAAAGCTGATAGCTGAAAGCTGAAAAGCTACGTGATTAAAACAAAAGTGTTTAGTAAAACTAGCTGTTAAACAAACTGAAATTGTAAAAGGGCATAAAAGGACATACTTGTATTATTATTTTTATATTTAACATTACTTTAATTTCACATTAATACCTATATGATATTAATATTAAAATTATTATCACTTTAAATATTTTTATTAACTCAAGTTATTTATCATCTTAATATAATATTTTTAATACTTGTGGTGCGCAGCGGTGTAGCGGGAATGGTGGCGGGAACTGCATACGAAAGTGTGAGAGGAAAATAGGTTTAGTATTTTTATAAATATATAAGGGTAATGGTGTAATTTTAATAAAATAATAAGGATAAAAATGAGAATAAATTTAATAAGCTATAAGCTACCTGAGATAGCTTATAGCTTAAAACTTTAAGCTACTGAAATAAGCTCCTTCACCAAACACTTTTAAAGAGTTTTTAAGCTAGTCAAATAAACTATAAGCTAGCTGAAATGGCATGCCAAACATATCTTATATCAAAAAAAAATTAAAAAAAATACTCTAGAAAATCATAGCAAATAATAGTAAAGAGTTCCCTTCATTTTGAATGAGTACCAAAGAGATCACCATGATATAAAACCATTGACCTCATTTACAATATTACCATTCGAGGAGATTTGTTTTTTTAGTCTCTTTGATTTTTTCAAAAACTACTCATTTATTTCTAATTAGGGTTGTATATGGGACAGGTTTGGCTTGTGTGTCACCCGACCTTAAGTATTGACCGGATCAACATTGTAGACCCTAGCCCGTTCATTAACCTAAACAATTCGAAAATTATCAGGTTTAGTTAGGACCGGGTCTATATAGGGGTTGCTAAACCAAACCAAACGTGAAATTAGAGGTTCTATCGTGACATGTCCAATACAGTGGCAAGGAGTATGCTGAGGGTCAACCCAAAGCTAGGTTCAATGTTAGACAACATTTCTTTGTCATCTTTTCAAAATTAGGTTGGGACGGGTCAGGTCATGTACCCCCTATTTCTAATCAATTTTTTAGTTAGAGAAGTTTTTTTTTCATGTCCATTTAAAATTTTAAGAGAGCATTAATTAATTAATATTTTTCCAAGTATTACCTTGTCATAAAAAAATGAAGAGAAATTGCAGTTCCCGATCACACAAGTCTGACCTGGTTCTAACAACACTACTCCCTCCATTCCAAAATTATTGTAGTTTAAGTTTATGCACAAAGTTTAAGAGTTCATTAATAGATGTTATAATTTGACTGAAACATCTTTATTTAATATGAATTATATGAAACAGAGAGAATGAAAATTATTGGTCAACTAATTGGTGAGAATTGTGATTGATAGAAATAAGAGGTGTTACTTGGGAGATACAATATTAAATGAGGGCATGAATGGAAGAGAATGAGATAAAATGCTTTAAATATGTAAAACAACAATGGTTTCAAAATAAAAGAAAAAAAAACAAAAACTACAATAATTTTGGAACGAAGGGAGTACTTTTTAGTCCATCTCTCCTTATACTTACATATGCAGTAATTAACTAGACTATAAATACTTTGGTGATGTGCAATGCGTTTTCTTGTTAGGGCTTCAATGTAGACTTCAATGATTAGGGAGACAACAGTGCTGACCTAGCGTCACCGTTTGCTGCCATAGGGTTTTTGTCCAATCTGCAAACGTGAGAGGTATTTCTCACCCTGGATATTGTTTAGGTTTTGTTTTTGTTAGTGTTGTAGAAAAATCATTCTATTTCATTGCCTTTTTATGCTTAAGCAATTATCTGAATGTCTAATTCAATGGATCAGATGAGATGTTTTTATGCCAAAGGCGACGAAGAGTGGAAGAAGTCACATTGTGAGTGAACATGAAGAGAATAAAGACATACTCAATGACATGTTTGATTGGATTATCCTTCACATTCAATTCTGTCATTTCTAGACGTCAAAATATTCAGTTCAAACTTGTATTTTATCTACAAGATGGAAGCATCTCTGGAAACGTCTTCCAACCCTTATTTTATCATAGTTCATCCATTCTTACATTTATTAATAATACATTTTCGTCCCCGAATGTTAGCTTAAGTAGTAAAAGATAGGGGACATAAGATTGGATGAAATGAATGATGAAGGGTACATGGTTCGAACCTTGATGAGAGACTAATTTACTAACATTTGCTTATAAAAAAAAATACATTTTCATGTGTCATTAGTATTTTCTACCCGTGCATTGCAGGGCTAAATAAACTAGTTAATGAACAAACATCTAGATCACAATGCTTCTTTTTAGAACCAAAAAGACAAACCTAAGGATTTCCTATGTATCACTAATTTCAGTAATGGATTATATTTATGAACTCATTTTGAATTCTTCCCTCAGTATGACTTAATTAACACCATCCAATCTACACCATTCACATAAATTATCAATATTTATTCAAAACATAAGTGAAAAAATAACCCTCAACTCTAAGCTAATTTTTAGAGTAGAGTTAGGTCTTCCAAATTTTAATATGATATCAAAGACAGCATGTCCTAGATTTATTATTGGATCACCCGAATCACCTTCTAGAGAAATCCCATGTCACGACCCACAATTCTAAGCCGTGACCGGCGCACAGACTGACACTCTAGTCTGGCAAGCCTGTTTCTCACAAAAATCATTTTCCAAACTATTCTCTAAAGTTACATATGTTTCTCTATATTTTATAAAAATAAATATACAAGATCTCACCTGTAACACCAATATCTAAATGACAAAACTTGTCAAATAATGATCTCCATTTTCATACTTTCATTAAAAGAAAATTTTCAATTTTTGCACTCAAGTGCAACTTTTACAATAAAACAGTAAATAACAATCTTAAATCCAAATCCTTCTAAGACTCCCTATAGCTGCAGATAACTAGAATCAAATAAAAGTCACCAATCGAGCCACCAACCAAAGGAGGCCTACCAATAAGATAAATTGAACGATCTGAATCTGATACCAACTTACTACTTAGTTGCCTGTGAATCTGTGGAGGGAAAATAATGAATGGGGTAAGTCACAAAGACTTAGTGAGGATTTAACAACCACCATGAACAGGAAAGGGGAAACAAATGAAGCACGAGTTTTTCACTATAAGTTCAGAGTGTATAATATATACAAAATTAATAAGAATCATTTCAAATAAGAGATGATTAAACTGCCAAAGTTTATAAATAATCATTTCAATGAAACTGAATAAAAATCATGTTAATCATATGAAAGCATTTCAAAATCAGCAATATAATTTAACAGGGTCACACATGTAGAACCGTGAGGCGGCTCCATCTCGTTGATAGCCCTCTCCTCCTAAGGGATGGCCTATCCGATAGGGGCGGCTCCATCTAACGGATAGCCCTTTCCTCTCTCGTATCACATGTCGTATCGTATCATCGGGGGAAGCTACATCTCGTTGATAGCCCTCTCCGTGCACTGGCGGCTCCATCTAACGGATAGCCCTCTCCTCCCGGAATCAAACTAGCTAGGTGCACCTAGGCCGTTACCTCCGTTAACGGCTACGGGGTTCTATCAAGGATCCCCAAAACCGTTTTCTCAAACCAGTTCAAGTCTCATCAAAAGTCTCATAATCAACTTCTCACGTTCACAATCTCAGTTTCACATAATTTCCAAAATCAAAGCAATATAAATTGTTTTCTCATGTCAGTTCACAATCAGATTTCAAATCAACTTCCTAAAACCAGTTTTCAGATAATTAAAGAATGGTAAAACATGTTTCCCCAATTTAATAAATAGTGATATGATAAAGTAATCAAATCAGCAATTATATAATTATTAAAAATAAGCCACAGTGATTGGAAAATCACTCACAGCTATGACGAAATAATTGGACCGTCCTCAACAGTTCCGCGACGCGCAAACGAACCTACGCCTGGCAAATCTGAACACCAAGAACATATTCCAACCCTTCAGCAATAATTAACTTATGTCATACTACCCGTGAGCAACTACGAAAACCCCAATTATTTACCCAAAAGCCCTAAATAATCCTACTTTAAGTCTAGCATACCATACTACTATTTCTAAAATTTGTGAGTGCGGCATACCTCAATGCAATTAACAGAGAAACCTTGACAGGTGGGCACTCCCTTCCTTCCTTAAAGCACCAATCTTAAACCCCAGAAATTAACCAAGTGCCTTTGCAATTGAGTGCCACAATTCGTTCCTGAGTGTGTATGCTACAGAGGGATTTGTAGTGATTTTTGGGAAGGAGGGATGATTGGAATAAGAGAAAGGAGAAGGACGAGTTGTCTCAAAGGCATGGGAGGAAATTGTCGAGGAAGAGAATGGAGTTACGGCTGGAAGAGAAAAGTAACAAGAGTGGGGTTAATTGTTTTCTTTAACCAATTAGGGTATTTGTTTATAACTTTTTTTTTATAAAAAACCCATGAGGTGGGCTACGTGCCTTTCCAAACCAGATTAACTTCATATTCCCCCTTTTTTTTTATGCCTTATCTCTTTTATATATAATAATAGTGACAACTTTAATAATTAAAACCATACTAATATTAAACGGGTCTTTTCATCCCATGATGAACAAGAATATGGGCAATGATCATTGACCTTTATGCTCTAGATGTCCTGCACGTGAAGGAGGTGTTGAGTCCTACATTAACTAAAGACATAACTGCTAAAGTGTTTATAAGTGGGAATAAAAATCCTCAATATTTGAGCTATTTTTTGAATTGGGTTACACATCCCAAATTCTAATATAATATAAACATTTTATACATTGGTTTTTGGTATGATGATTACCATTTACATTTTGACCAACTCCTGAATGCTCATTGGTGTACACATCGTTTTATCTCGAACACATCTAGATGCTACGATTGAATATACTGTTTCTGTGAGATGAAAAGCATCCCAAAAAACATGCTTGTTTGGGTCCTTGCATGGTTCTAAATCAGGGATACATGCTGAAGTCTCATTCTTCCAAGTGGTGCAACATGGATTGCTTCCATCCGTTAGACCTACAAAACAAGAAGTTGAAGTTGAAGATTGCGTCCATCAGAGGTTGAAAATGAAACCAAAAGAAGTTCAAGATTCATTTGGTTTGAGAAAACTTTTTTCTATTTTTATTTCCCCCACGTCTTGTAAGTTTCCAATTAAATGAAAAAATTAAACATATAAAACACCCTTTAAAATGAAAAAAACTTTTTATAGCATGTTTACATCAACTTATTTTTTTTATAGAATAAATATATATATATATATATATATATATATATCAGAATCAATTTTGGGTTTAGCATAAGTTGTACGAGATTTTACCATGTTTTGTTGGATTGTTTATTACATCATAGCCTCCGGAGTTGGTATGACCAATAACAAATGTGGAGCTTCGAAGTCTAGATGTCAAATCTTTTGCCATTGTTGCCAGCCTCTTGTTGAAGTATGACACAAATTGGTTTGATTCCTCATTGCAGAACCCTTTATGTGGATGTGTCTTTGACACTGATGGGATGCACCCCACAGGTCCAACCTCAAAAATTACTATCTTCCTGGCTCCCAACTTGTATAATCTCTATCATGTTCAACAATTTCATCAATAAATTATGTAATTGTTCTTAGACCTTGTAATTGTTACTAATGAAATTATTTAGAAAATGAGTTTGTACCTCAAGTAGCTGTGATAATGTGTCAATGAGGAGTTGAGCATAGGGATCAGGCTGGTAGCGCTCACTTGTATCATATAAATTTGTTTGAAGGTAGTTGTTAATGTAGTCATTGCTCCCTATAGAGACTAGGTATATAGATTTTGATAAATGCTCAAATAACAGAGTTGGGTTTTCTAGATTGTTGGGCAATTCCCTGCTGACTGTCCTTTCAAATAAGTCAATTTGTTCCTTCAAGTTCAAGCATTTCCCCTACAAAATCAACAACATTTTAAGTAAATCAGCTTTCTTGTTTTAGCTCATTTCATTTTGGTTGAAGTTTTCACTTGAGTGATAATTCTATGATCTTAAGGCCGATATTGTAGATAAAATTCACAAACATCCACATCATGTTGCGATTAACTCTCTAAGTGATAATATATATATATATATAATACATGCATGGGAGAGGGAAAAGTAAAGGAAGAAAACTCAGATTGAATTAATCATATGCACTTACGAAAAATTTTCCAGTCTCTGGTAGAATTCCACAAGAGCCTGAAGCATAATTCACTCCAGTTACCGACCTAGGACCTTCAATACTCATGAATGGTGGAGAATATGGCAATCCAAGAAATTCAGCTGACATCACCATCAAAAGATAAATAAGTACTTTTGATGAATTAATCATGATATCACTGAAAATGAGAAATATATGAATGATACATTCGTTTTAACACACTCTACGGTGAGTTATGCATTATTGAGTGAAATATTTATGAAAAATTGCATTAAAGGAGTGACTGCCAGAGTCCCCCTAAATAGACTCTAATAATTTATTCGTATTCATTCAATGGCTCAGACATTTGAAATAATCAGTTCTTGAGATACTCCGACTTTAATTAAACGTTTATTCATAAGCTAATTTAATAAACTTGTAAAAATAAGTTTAAAAAACAACATACTGGTAAGTCATAATAAATCATTGAAAACAACTTAAAATGAGTGTTACTAACACCCTTCTATTTTCATAAATTAGCCAAACACTTAAACAGTTATGTTATAAGATCACGTACACTCTTCTAAACGATATTATAAAATTTATAGTCAATATTTGGTCTTTCTGGTTGAATAGTATCTTGATATTTTTGGGAAAGATCATCTTATACTCAATGGATCGATATTTGAATGGCATGGTAGGTATACTTAAATAGTGTAGTATATGGGTTAAGGAAACTTTAATTGGTAGGAACCACTTAAGTTTTAAACCTTATCTTGGGCATGCTCATTGGGCTAGTGCTACGAAGGTTATGCAGTATTTGCAATGGACAAAAGATTATATGCTTGTCTATAAAGAAATTGGTGACTTAAATGTTATAGGGTATTTCACTATTTTGATTTTTCCTGATGTCTTGATGATGAAAAGTCAACTTTTGGATATATCTTCAGGTTCGTTGAAGGTACTATATCCTGGAAGAGCATTAAGCAAACTCGGACATTCTCATCAACTATGCTTGCAGAGTTTGTGGCATTATATGGTGTTGCAGCCCATGCAATGTGGTTAAAGAATTTCACCTCTGTTCTGGGTATAATTAATTCAATTTCTAAACCGTTGAAGATATATTTTTATAATAGCTCTATTGTCTCCTTCACTAAGAATAACAAATTATCCATGGTTCACAACATATAAAGATTACATTCTTGGTTGTGCGAGAAACGGTAGAAGATGAAAAAATCATGGTAGAGTACATATTCACAAAACACGATGAAAATATAGGAAGAGTGTAAGATGACAAGGTGTGAACAAAACATGTTATTTTTCGCTTATAGCTCTAATTAACGATTCTTATTGATCATATTTGTTTTGTGATCATGGTCAAGATGTTTCCTACAATGTTCACTAGTGATTAATGAATATCGGAAATCATATTGTAGGTATATATACTTGAATAGTTCAGCCTTTGGTTTAATGAAACTTTGATGGGTGGAAACCATTTAAACTTAATGATGAAAGAGTATTGGTTTAAGATTTATAACATATGGAAAAATTATATAAGAAACAAGAAAAAGTACCTATAAAATCTGCAACAGTTCTTCCATTGGTGAATCTTCCAGTGGCCGTTTCACCAGCGAAATTTGAACCATAGGGAAAGAAATTTGCTTTTGCCATTGTTGGCAGAAAATTGTTATTACCACTGTCCAACAAGGAGTCCCCAAACACGTAGAGTGCAGGTACTAGGGGATTGGCGCGGACGCAGGGGGATAGAAGAAGAAGAAGATAAAGGAAAGGGAATGAGAAAGAGATAATCACTTTTGTCATTTTCATTTTCACGTTTTCAACCTGGAAATTGGATAAGAGAATGCTGTATATATGACTAAGGTTTACTCATATTTCAATCCTCTGCCTTTGGTTTGGGATAATTATGTTTCCAAATTAGAGGTTACAATAAGAGGTTTGTGTGTGTACATCTATAATTAACTTCTAGTCAAAGTTATTAATGGTGCATATTACATATGTACCTTTCATTACTAACGGCTAGACTAACCAAGGAATTTGCAACATGAAAAAATGGAGTAAACTAATTAAGGAAGCTCACAATGGAAGAAGGGGATGCACAAAGAAATGTGGCAACCAAATTCTTGGGCCTATTTAGGCTTAATAGTCTTTTTCTATTTGGACTTCTTGCTTCCTAGGTACTATTGGTGATCAATCAACTTGGTATTTAGTGTGTGGTCCTTAGGAAAAAAGAAGGAGGGGGCAGACAACAACCATTATTTGTCATATCTAGAGGTCATTCAATTTCAGGTCGAGCAACTTCTGCACAATCATGAACAAGAAACTAGCTTCAAAAAATGAACAAGAAACTAGTAGTTGATGTAGGGATTAGCAAGAAAATCTACATAAATGGGAGTGTCATGAACTCATGATATCATCAATGCTGCTGAACTAACCAGCTAATACTGGACAGCATTTTGCAGTAAAAATTGGTCATGTAATATTGTAATGGAGAGTAAATTGTGGTGCTATTGATGTACAAATCGAGTGCAATGTGCTTGCTTTTATTATAATAGAATGTATTCTTTTGGTTTATCTGCGTGTTTGTGTAACAAGTGTTCAACTTTCTAAAAGAACCAGTATTTTGTGAAAACTTAGTGAATTGTAATTATTTGAATAGTTAAGGTGATAGAAGAATAAAAAACAAAACAAAAATATATCTATTACCACGGTTCTAAGTCCAACCGTGGTAGTAGAAGATGGAGACAAAATTCGGTCATTAAATCAGTCACAAAAATCATTTACTAATTCAGTCACTAAATCAGTTATTAATTTAGTCACTAATTCCGTTGCTAATTCAAACGTTAAATTCAGTCGTTAATTCGGTCACTAAATAAGCTACTAAATTCGGTCACCATTTCGGTCAATAGCCGTAGCGACCAACGTTTTAACCACCGGTATAATTCGATTGCTAAATCGGTCACTAAAGTCACTAAATGCTTTAGTAACCGATTTTACTCATTTAACGACCGATTTGGCAGTCACTACATGACTGTTTTCTTGTAGTGAGTGGTATTGGTGACTCCGGCGGCGTGGTGGTCTCGCGAGAAGAAATGGAGATGGTAGTTGGGCCAGAAACATTAATGATTGAGGAAATAGGATGAAGAGGAAATAAGAGTGAGGCTGAAATTGATGAAATAAGCTTTGGAGGGGCCAAAAATTTTACGAAAAATCTATTGGACATCTTTCAGAACTAGACTCACTGCGTAAGGTAATGGGCAAGAAATGGGTCATGTGAGCAATATAACGTCATTTGTTCTTATTTTAAATAAAAAATATTTGAAGGACCAAAAAATGATGGATTTTTTTTTCTTCAGAAACTAGCTAATTTAGATGCGATCTTTCATATTAGGGACCTAAACATATTTAACTTTTTTAATAGAACTCATAAAAATTTCTATGGTAGTAAAAAAAAAGTAACATGCACGAAATATTTTAAGAAGAAAAACAAGCGTACGATGTAAATGCACTAATGCAGGCATCAAGAGGCCGAAACAAAGTTGAAAAGGCGGAAATGACTAGGTTTGAGGGAAATGAGTCAGCCATGTACAAACACAAACACAAACACAGACAAAGACAAAGACAAAGACATGCTCTCTATATAAGGATTTTTTATCTGTTTCTGGAATAGGATATAATTGAGTGTGGGTGTCATTATACGCACCAAGTTGATTTACGCGACGTCCTAAGTTTTTCCACAAATATTTTTTTTTGTTAGAACTAACGGTTGAGTACTAAAAAGTCTATATAAAATGGGTGACGTTGATCGTTGCTCAATAGAATAAAACATATTTTATAAATAATCATTTACCATTTAATGCGAGCACTCACAATCACAATGAATGTATTAGTTGCGGCTCTCAACTAAAAATAATAGGAATTATTTAAATGACTTAAAAAAAAATTGAGTTAAATAACTCATCGTCCAATCACATTGAAAAAAAGTGAGTTAGAATTTATATATTTTATTTATTAATTTATTTATAAAAAATTCTATTAGTCCATTTAGTTGTAAGTTAGTAACTCACATGAGTAATTTAAACACTCAAACTAATAGTAAGTTTTTATTTTTTAACTAATAGTAAGTTGATAGAAGTACTTGATTTGTTTGATAAAAAATTAAGACACTTTATTAGAGCAAAAAATACCTAAGGACCAAAGTCAAGTCATATATAGATCATATGCTATCTTTATTCTTTATTACTAGTATTATTTATTCAGAAAGAAAACGAACACATATCATAATAAATACAATTAGTTATTAATTCAGTTAACTTTTAAAAAATAATATTTATTTTTCTTATAAGAACATTATTACTTAAAAAACAATGGATTAATGTTCACTTGAAAGTTGAAATTCTAAAATCACATACAAATATAATTTTTTTAACAGCTAATAAGAATGACGGTAGTAATAAATAACAATTACAGTATCATTTTTTGAACGTAATTAATAGTATCATTAAATTAAAAACCTTTTTAACACATTTTAATTTAGAGAAAAAGGATGACACACCGACGGTGTAAATTTCTTTAGTTTTCCGAAGCACCAAATTTTTTTTTTTGATAAAATAAATAAATAAAAATTATATCTACCTCCCCTTTATTATTTAAGCTTACACTAATCACTCTTAATTTATTAGGGACATTGTCCTAATCGTCCTTAATGCTTACTATTATTGCATTGACCTCCCATACAATTTATAGTTACAAGTTATAACCTACTCCCTCCGTTCCTTATTAACTGTTCACTTTGAAGAAAAAATTTTGTTTCTATATATCTGTCCACATAGAGTTTCAAGAGAGCATTAAATAATGTTTTTCCAAGAAATGTCCTTGCAGAAATAATAAATGAGGAAAGATAATATACATTTTAAAGGGTGAAATAGGAAATCAAATAATACTTTTATGAAAAGTAACAAAATTAATTGCACTCCTTAATATTGTGTTTCTTCTCTTCCTGAACAGTTAAATAGGAACGGAGGGAGTATAACACTAAATATTCCTCTATTATTCTAAATTGTGTAAGAAAAAGGAGAGATGAGTGCATTTCGCTAAATAGAAGAGAGGTTAGTGTAAAAATAATAAGTGCAGTAAAATTAGAAGATGAAATCATATAACATAACGTGTATGAATCTTGTTCCTTATTTTCACCAAGGTTTTTAAAACCTTAAACCACACTTTCACTTGAATTGAACTTGACACCAACTCCACATATCTCTTTTTATTTACACTCAGCTCCTCCATTTGGCCTCCAACTCAGACCTCTTCCACCTTCTTCAACTGGGTCGTTGCTTTTTCCATTCCATGTCATTGACCGCGTACCCAAAACACACCCACAATCTCATCAAATATACAACAAAGGCTCTCAAACTCTGCAGCATTTCACAGAATCCAGAACAAGAAAATATTTGATTCCTCCATCATGGTTGCGTTCTTCTGCTGATTTGGTATGTGGGTTTGTTGTGGAATATCTACTTTTGCTTTTGCTGCTTTGGTTAGTTCTGATCTTCTTGTTCTTTTTTTTGCCTTTTGGATTTGGCTTGGTGGGTTGTTCTGATCTTCTTATGAAGGGTGTTTTTGTTTGCTGAAAATTGTTTTTGTTTTCAATGTTTTGAAAGAGATTGGAAAGTGGTTATCCTTTTCATATATTATTGAAGATTCATAATGATGAAACGTTAATTGATGTTGATGGTTTTTTGAATATCACACTGTTTCTCAAACCCTGCTTCAATCACTGTTATGTGAATAGTAAAGTGGGAGAAAATGGGTGTATGTAGGCAACATGTTTCATTCATTTTGATGATTCCTTTGGAAGCATGATCTATCTTCAAGGAGACTAGTAATATGAAGCAGTTCTTTTGGTTTCCCTGTTAAGTTACCAATAATGTGAAAAGAGTTATCATTATTTGTTAGAATTAAGGTCCCCATGACCCCATGTAATGTTCTATAATTATGCCACATCCTTAGTTCAGATATATAGAGATAACATTAGATGTTTCAATATTGTTGGTATGTATTTTTGCTGAGATTCATCTTTTAATTTTTCTGTGGTTGTATAGTGCACTTCTATCCATGAGTTTTACATCTAAAGTTTGCGAAATAGTGCTGGGTTTAGGTGTTGATTCACCCCTCTGCCCTAAAAACAGCACGAGATTTTGGAAAAACTTGAATCACTAACTGTCTTCAAGTTCAAATTCACATTGGTTATATCTGGATGAAGTATTGAATTAACATAAAATTGTGCTAACTTTGTGACAGTGGCCTCTGTTCTGTAGTGCAAGTCTTTTGCAAGATGATTTCATTGTTTGAATATCAAGAGAGATTGAAGAATGGTTCGTCAAACTGATTTAGTTATCATTGGTGTCTCTGTTGGTGTGGCCCTCGGAATTCTGATATCTTGCCTCATATTTTTCGGCATAAGGTGGTACAAGAAACGTGCTCATCTTACACGATCTTCACATGAGCCTAGTCTAACAACTCTTCCCATACGAACAAATGGACTGGGAACAAGCACTGACTTTAGCGCATCTCTCACCAGTTCTATAACCACGCCAAGGTCTGAAAATCTACAAAAAAAATCTGCTTTCTCTTGGTGGAGTCATCAAAACAATGATCAGTTTGCTTCACCATCAGGGATCCCAAAGTATTCTTACAAGTATGTACATTTCCATCTTGATCATGAGGTTTACCCTTTATTCTTTCCAAATTGTTCTGGTTAGAAATTACTACTATCAAATGAAAAATATATAACTATTGGTGTCGAAAAGTATTGAATATTTTGATTTGTGGATTTTGGGAAGTTTATACAGTCCTTTTATGAGGAAGTTTATTTGTAACTCAATGAACTGCCTTGCAAAATAATATTTACAATGCACATAGCTCATAAGACAAAAGAAAAGGATTGTAGGGCATGTGATTACTGATGAATACTGTTAGAGAGGGTAGCATTTCTAATGGTTCATTTGACATTTACATGGCACAGAGATATTCAAAAGGCGACACAGAATTTCACGACTATCTTGGGACAAGGATCATTCGGTACAGTTTATAAAGCCACAATGCCAACGGGAGAGGTGGTAGCTGTGAAGGTGCTTGCACCCAATTCCAAACAAGGGGAGCATGAATTCCAAACAGAGGTATATGCAAATAACTGTTCTGATACTTGGTTTGTCGGATTCATATTTTTTTTTTTCCTGTAATCTTTAAATAGATTTATATAGTATTTGAAAAGGATTCATAGTTATCTTAAACTTTTCTTTCATAAGCCTCTTTACTTTCCTTTCTTTTGATTGAGAAACTCATGAACAGACTAAATTGTAAGGGCATTAAACATTGTAAATTTTATTAATGACTTGATGCTTGTTTTCTTTTTCCTGAATCAAAGTGATAGCTTCAGAGAAATCTTGGAGGTGACAATAATTAACTTGGGAGTTCAGTCTATATATAGGCATGGTGTGCTAGTTTAGTGCAAACTATTTTTTGGAACATCATTATTATGAATGACCTATAAGTATTAGTTTGTATTGGGCATCATCATTGGGTGACATTCGTTTTGCAATCGTTGGGCATAAAAGCCTATAAAGACAATGATTTTCATTACTTTGCTATAAATTTTTTATCCAAATTTAAAATGGGCAGGGTTGATCACTTACATCCACTAGATTTTCTGTAGTTTCCCAATAGGTGACATTAGTTATAGTTTGAGCAACCCAAAGGACTATGTTGTAAATCTAGCATCAGTCACCAGCTAAGCTTGTTGAGCTTCTTATGATTTTTAACAAGATGTTGCTCCAGGTACATCTGCTAGGAAGACTGCATCACCGGAATCTTGTGAATTTGGTTGGATTTTGTGTAGATAAAGGACAGCGCATACTGGTTTATCAGTTCATGAGTAATGGAAGTTTAGCAAATCTTTTATATGGTAAGAGGAAGATCTTTCCCATTCATCTGAAGTTTTTTTTTAATGTGACTGCTGTATGTTGAGATCTGCCTGGTTATGCAATTTTTTCGTGATACGTGTCAATAGACGGGAAGGTCTTACTTTCTTTGCATGTTTTTTTGTTGTTACACAGTAATCGAAGTTTTTATTTGTGGCTTTTCTTTTTTATTTTACAATATTAAGTGCCTGAATTGAGAGTGGTTTGTGAATGCTTCTAGGCGAAGAAAAGGAGTTGAGTTGGGACGAAAGGCTGCAAATTGCTATGGATATTTCGCACGGAATAGAATATCTTCATGAAGGGGTATGTATATTCGCTGATTACATTTTCCATTATACTATATGAAAATGCATTTGTTTAATATGAGTGTGCATGAAACAGGCAGTCCCACCAGTCATACATCGTGATTTGAAGTCTGCCAACATATTGCTAGATGACTCAATGAGAGCTATGGTAAAACCATAAAACTGTTTGCACAAGTTCTTTTTATGGTCAAATTGCCAATTCGTTTTTCAAAATATACATGATATCCTCCCCTGTATATGTGATCCAAAAGAAATCTGTGAAGTAAAAGATAATTAGGTAAAAGTTTCAAAAGAATTGTTTTTCAGATTTTATGAATGACAAGTATCAAGTAGTTACTGAATACAGAACAAAGTTTACTGTTTATGTTTGCATGCAATGTTGATTTTTTTTTTACCACACACCTAATACATTCCCCTGCCCTCCTCTTCTTCCTTTCCTCGTCGACAAAGATATGAAAAGAGATAAATAATTTCGTGTTTGATTCATTAATGAGCTGCTGGGATTAGATTAGTTCCAGTGTTTGGTTGCAGATTCCTGAAACAAACCAACTGATAAAGCATTGTGAAACCTATTCCAACCTTGTTTCAACTTGAAGTCCTTGTCTAGTACACTCCTAGGAGGATGTTCATTATATTTGTTTGCTATAGGCTTATGTAAAATGACTTCCTAACATGTTATGCTTAGAGTTAGCTTCAGGAGATGTAATTGTTATAAACCAGGATTTTTCAGTTGAAAATTAACATTTTTATTGGTGGAATTTGTGCAACAGAAGCGGGGTAATAATAATAAAAAATCGTAACATTGAGAATTGGCACATATTTGACATTTATGGATCTAATTATCTTCGTCTATCCAATATCAATTAACATAAAAAGTTCCTATGTAGGTTGCTGATTTTGGGCTATCAAAAGAAGAGATCTTTGATGGCCGGAATTCCGGTCTAAAAGGTACATATGGTTACATGGATCCGGCTTACATTTCCACGAGCAAGTTAACAACCAAGAGCGACATATACAGTTTGGGTATCATACTTTTTGAGCTCATCACTGCCATCCACCCTCATCAAAATCTGATGGAATACATTAACCTTGTAAGTTACTTTTGCTCTGTCAAAAATCTTCTTCATCTTAACTTCTGATAAATCTTCATACAGGCTTGGCAAAATTTGTTTTTGATTTCTCTTTTACTGCAAGGCTGCAATGGATCATGATGGCATAGATGAGATACTTGACAAGCAACTTGTGGGAAAATGCAACCTTGTAGAAGTGAGGCAACTTGCTAAAATTGCACATAAATGCTTGCACAAATCACCTAAGAAACGCCCATCTATAAGTGAAGTTTCTCAGGGTTTATCAAGGATAAAGCAAAGGCGACTGCGCCATGTTATGGAGGATACCTTGTCACTTGCAAGCAATACCTTTTCAAGAGCTGTGAGTCGATTCGAAGATCGACATGTTGAATTAAGTAGGATACCTACCACGAACCTTACAGAAACTGTATGAACACATTATCTGGGGTGAATGAAAAATCTATCTTTGTAGTCCACCAGGGACTAAGGAAGTTTCCACCTAATCTAATGAAGCAACTACTACTGCAAAATATGGAAATCGATGTTTCAGCATTTGGTAAATAACCTAGGTAAATGAAATGAAATGAAATAGAAAAATGATTGACATGTACAGTTGTAGAATCTGATTATTGGCTGTGCAGAATCTGATTATGCAAAGATTCCTGCAGCTGCAGAAAATGAACGTTAACTACTTATTGGCTATTGCAGATAAATAGTAATCTTTTTCAGCATCATTTTGAAACCATTCAAGAGAAGGGTAACTAGTAAAGATTCTTGCACAATTAGGAAAATTAAGGGCATGTTTGGAAAATTTTCTTCAATTGATTCTAGAATCAAAATTATTTACTATTGAGATAAACTTTTTTGTGTAGCTTCTAAGTGCGCCATAATTAATTTTGAGTAAAATGTAAACTTATACAAATGTGCTAATAAGTTTAGGTAGCTAGCAGAAACCGGAGAATCGCAAATGTACACTGACAAATATATTTTTGAATCCCTATTAAGAGACATACTCAGCATACCAACAAGTAATAAAACGTATATAAAAGCATCTCCAATGTTAGTTCTTATTTCTTAGTTTTCTTAGGACTATTCATGTGGGCTCGTATTTTTTTTTTTTGATAAGCAATGAGATTTATTGAATGGGAGTACAAGATGTGGGCTCGTATTGCCACATGTGCTTAAGCAACTCTCAAACAATTTTGCTCCAAACATGAGTTCTTAGTTTTTAGTTCTTACCACTAATCCACTATTCATTTAGACCCACCAACCACATTATTTATACTTTTTATTTTCATAAAGTAATAAAACAAAACTCATAAAGTAATAAAGTAATTTGGATGAGAGGGAAATAATTAATATTTTAATCTAAGAACTCAAAAAGTAAAACTCCTTATATAAGAACTGAGTTCTTATTTTTAAGAATTAAGAGCTCCATGTCACCACCTCCAATGGTAAAGTTCTTAGTTCTTAACTCAAAAATAAGAATTAAGAACATTGCATTGGAGATGCTCTAAAAGAAGATATAAGTTCACAGCCTCTCTATTCATTGATAAATGTATCATTTTAATTTTTTTTTTAAATTTGTTAAAACAAATATGAAATAAAATACTAAACGTTTTCTCAATTAAAGCAAGCCCTAGAGTTTTATCTCTTTGGGACAGCAAGGCCTAAAGTTTCTGTTTGTCTAAATTGATTTGTGTTGTTATCAACTAGCTAACAAGTTAATTACATAGTAGCCAATTATGTGTGCCCGTTTGAAATAACTAATTTAAACTTATTTTATAACATAAACGTTTATACACGTATTTAGAATAGCTTGTGTAAATAGTTTATGATCTACCTATGAGTTATTTTTAATTTATTTTATAAGGATTATTAACATATGAATAAGTGATTCTACCAAGTAACAACCAACCGAATCACGAGAGTTAACCTTAAATTAAATAAAAAACTGTTTTTACAACTTTTAAATCCAATTTTTTTTTTAGCAATATGAATTATATTGAATGAAGTACAAAGGGTACTTCAACCCAATACAAATGAGGTAAGAGGAGGAAAGAAATTAAGAGTAGTAGCAATACAATTAACATCAAAAGCGAGGACCTCCTACTACTAAAAAACCCACCACCCACCACCTCCTTAGAGACAGATTATAGAACACATGCCTCGTTAAAACCTTACCCGGAAAAACTCCCTTGGAAAAACTTGGTGAAGGAAAAAGAGTACATAGATTCAATAATCAAAATGAAGTCTGACAATATAGAATATCATAGGGACTAATACAGCACTTTCAAATCCAATTGATTGTCATTGTAGAAAATGTTCACATTGGGTATAAATTATTCTCTAATTTAATTTATTCTATGTTTTGTTATTTTATCTAGATAGGTGGAGATACTGCTGCTTAGTGATGTTGTGGCTCATGTTCTGGCCTCCAATGCATTTGCTTTTCCTTCAAACATGTGGTGGAGTGACCCTCCTTCATGCATTGAAAATGCTCTCTTTGTAGTTTGTAGATTTAGCTTTTGCTAATTAATATATTGAGCTTTTCTTAAAAAAATAAAAAATAATAATAAGACGAAACTAATTATGTGAGAAGTGTTGTATAAGTATAACAATAAATATGAACATGTGCCAATATATATATATATATATATATATATATATATATATATATATATATGAAAATGTACATTGTTGACTGTAGACTTGCAACACACGATACATAGGCCCCGTTTGAAAAAACAGTTTAATTAAGCACTTATGGTCATAAGCGCTTACTCATAAGCTATTTTTAAAAATTTATTGAAATAAATTGAAAATAAGTTGTACATAAGCATAAGCTGTTTCTCATAAGCTATCCTGAGTAGCTTATGAAAATAAGCTGAAAATAGCTTATGGCAGGCCATAAGCTGTTTGCATAAGCCCTCCCAAACATTGGCATAAGAGCTTATGCTGTCAGATAAGCTTAAATAAACTCTTCCAAACTGGCCATAGTATAAAAGTATCATAATAAAAAAAATTTGTGGGCAAAAATAGCCCCCAAACTAACAATTGCATTCACTTTGTTGATTTCTTAATAATGAGATACAAACCAAACCAACTACTTCACCATATAGTTTAATTTACATTACATTAGGACAACATTTTGGTTAGGTTTGAGAAGATGTTGGATTTGGAAAATGTTAGCATGAGCTCCTTATAAGTTTTAGCCAGGGATGAAAAATGATTCTGTTTTTCTTTTTCCCAAACAGGCTGTTAGTACTTAAAGAGATAACCTTAGCTGCCATGATATCATACTCAGATTTGACTTAAAGATTGGCAGCAAGGGAGAAAGAAGTGCAATCAGGGGAGCCAAAGGAATAAAGGATGAAGATGACAAAATGGGGGGTAATGTTGACCATTAGTACAAATTATTTTTAAATATAGTTTATTAGATTAGGGGATGGTGTATTTAAATGTGTAGATTATTATGGTGGAAAGCACCAAGTTATCCTTTGAGGACCTCGGATTAATATTATAAAATAAAGTGAAAATTCTTGGAAGATGACGTATTGTTTACTCCTCCAACTAATGGTAAACGTTATTGGATCACTAACACTAAACTCTATCCTCCAATTTGGGGATCGGTGATAATAATTTATTTATACACTGTTTTCGAACTAATTCTTTACCATTATGTAAAACTTATTAAATTATGGAAGTTTTATTTCTACTGGAATCCACATAAAATTTATCCAGTAAAAATACATGTGTTAACAAGATGTTGAGCAATTAATTACTAGCATTTCCTCAGTAGATAAACTAGAAGAATTGATCCGTACATTAAAATATGAGCAATTATATTGGGGATAATAGAAAAAAATGGTTTTAAACTACAATTGCAGTTATGCAATGAAATTGCGGACAAATGAGAGTTGATGTGACTACAATTGCAGTCCGAGTGCCCTTGCAGGGCCTCAAAAACCTTACCGCAACTACGGTTGCGGAATGCAGTTTAAAACTCTAAATAGTCTCCACTAAAATGGGTTTGTTGCTTTTAAGGGTCAACCAACCCTCCAGCACTTGAAAACAGAAATAAAATGAAAGAAGCCAAGTAGAGATAGGACACCTCAGTAGTCACTACCATGAGTCTCCATTTAGAATTGCTTGTAGTTGGTGATTCTAGTCCTGTCCTGCCTAAACCACAAAAGTTGCTGTTATTCCTACAATAAAACCAAAACCATTATCATGCTAATCATGACTCCTGGTCCCCCTATAAGCTATAACCCTCCTCCCACTATCTGTTTTTGAGTCTTTACCAATACTACTCCATTTAGAGTCTACCTACTTAATCATGTTTTTGTCAACAAACATATATGAGGCAATTATCACATGTAGCATTGATGCATTCTGCAAGTGCAATATGTTAGTGGACAACAAGGTTCAAAGAGACTTCAGTGTTGTTCTTTCACATTTTCTATGATTTCAAGGCTCAACTCTGAACATTTAGTGACTAATCACCTTCAAAATTTAGGGGAATATGGACTACAGTAAAAGTGCTCATCTTTTGATTTGAATTACAGTGTACATGTAAAGCCAGTTTGCTATAAATTTATCTAGGGAAAGGGAAGAATAGCCCTCGTTGAATTCATTCAGAGCCTACTTCATGTACAGAATCTGAGCCTTCCCTTAACTAAATAGCAATCAGCTTTGCTTACGTATGAAAGGCTCTGAATGAATCAAAGGCAAGTGTTAAGCAAAGATCACGTGGTTCCCAATTACTCATCTTGCAATTGCAAACACTCATGAGGATTGGCATAAAAGTAGTCTTCTTCTTTAGGTCTGTCTGGGATGACAACTCTACCTTTTGGACTTCCCATCCTATTGACATGAGAATTCTTCACCATAATGGAAAACTCATCCCAGCTTAATGACCCATTGGTATATTGATCTATGAGAGGCACCAAAAGCTTTCTATCCAGCAGTATAGTCTTTTTGAAACCTAGGAATCTGAACAACAGGAAGTGTGATATCAATAAAAAAATGAACACAAGAATATCTAAATCTGATAGCTTTGGGATCAATCAGGAAGAATAGAAAAACAAATTTATGGATCTAAGTTTTTTTATTAGAGGCTTGGGTTGCAAGCAAAAGCAAAAAGCACATAAAGGTTGAAATTAGTTGTTTAATCATGAAACTCCTCCTTGAATTATCTAACTAGTAACAACATTTGTCAAAACTGAGAAGATGACAGATAGAAAGACGGCAATATAGTAATACCTTCTATGGCCTTCCACAACTTTAGCCATGTTCCCATCATATGTTGGAATAAATATATCACTCTCTAGAGACACGAGATAATCAAGTGCAGCCATCTGGGATGAGTGGTTTTGGAAATACATCAAATCTGAAGGTTCCAGCAGAGTTTCCTTCCTTACCTGTTGCAGTTAAAGAAAATATAAGTGATTATTTTGCCTAATGTGTGTGATAGAGTGATGATTTTGCTTCTTTCCACTGACCAGGTTAGGAAAAGTGGCGCGTAAACTCGCCATCTTTTTCTCTCCACCATATATTTCTCCAGAAGCAATATAAATTTGAACATTGTGATCCATGCCTAGTGCTGTCAATATGAGAGCAGTTTCCTCAGGTGTCAATGGGCATAAACCCTCTTTCCTCTTGAGTTCAGAATTGATGACTTTTTCCTTCCACCAGGGATAAGCATATCTAAGAAACACAACTTTCCAAAATTACAATCAAAGGGTAACTAGAGAAACAAAACTAAACACCGACACATTCATACAAGATTTATATTACCTCATTCTTGTGAGTTCATCCACCTCCCTTCTGTCACATCCATGAGTACAGCCAGAGAAGGCCAACATGTCCATCTCATATCTAAGATGAAGAACAAGGAAAGGTCCCCTTTCCCTCAAAATCTTCACTATCTTTCTACCGAGGTCCTCTATCTGTGAAGTAAACCGCAAAGCTTCAAAATTTGCTTTACATCTCAGCTTTTGAATATCAAGAGGTAGTCCATTGTTCGCGAGGCGAGCATCAGTTCTATTTAGGTGCACGACCTTGTGTTTAAGTAATAGAGGAAGGATCTGTTATAAACAAGAATGTGAATTAGTTGAAGTTACTCAAGAAAAACAAATAACAGATAAGTGAAAGAAATCATGTTAACCGAATGAAGACCTGTTTTTCATAGTATGTAATATCAGACCAGCTAATTGGTGGCAATGAGTAGGATAGTCCTAATTCAACTCTTCTCTTGAGCCTAGGTGGTAGTTGCTTCAATATTCTAACCTCATCTCTCAAGGAGGCACTGAATTTATCTACATCAAAAATGTCTTGGAACTCACTGCCACATCAAGGAAACAGAAATGAGGACATTTCAATCAAGAAATTATGATGATAATCATAAAAGAAGATGCCACCTGAACTATAATTATCATACAGAAATAGTAATGTGCAAACCTTGGATCAGCCCAGAAAGATGTCTTATCCAGCTCTGGAACAATAAGAGTCACATTCAAATGTCTGGCAATCGCAACCATGTCGCATATCTGCAGAATGAAAAGCCAAGTTTAGAAAGACAATTTTAATTTTGAATGTTGATCTAATCATAATGGTTGAAGGAAACAAAGCACTGGCACTCACCGCTGCTCGCATTTGGTTGAGTCCTCCATTGCACGAAACCATAAGATAACCATTGTTCTTATAAACCCCTGCAAAAAAGAATTATCAAATTCAGCTCATTGTCATAACAAGTCATTGACAAAATTTAGCAAATAAAAAGAAAGCTATAAATCATGGACAACAACTTTTTGATGAAAGGAATGCTTAAAGATCAAAAGCAAAGCAAAAAAGATTTTCCAACCCGGCTCGAACAGAATTGACTTAGTCGAAGATACATATGGTCTAAACAAACAAAAAAACTACAGAGATTTCAACAATCATATGACAATCAACAAGCCAATAACTTACTTTTGGGAGGGAGTAAAACCTTGGCTGGAACAGGAACCTTTGATATGGCAAGTGATGCATCTTGATGGCTGAAACAAAGAGGCGTGCCCTTCAACAACCTTGTCCCCCACAACTCCCCTAGTGCCATAAGCTGAACCACACAACTCCAAAGAATCACAGTAGTAATGGCACGAACCATCCACACCTTAATCTTAGGCCTCACAATAAACCTCTTAGCCTTCACAACTTCACCTTCCCCCAAAACATTGAACCCCATCTCCATCTCCTCACTATCACAGTGATCACCTTTCCCACCTGATACTCTTGCCCACCTCAACAACATCACTGATTTTTTTTTTTTATATTTTTTTGCGTGATCTTGACTCCTTAGTCTTGAATCAAATGCATCAAAATTAGTAAAAGTTAATAAATAGAAATAAAAACAAAACCTTGAACTCAGTGACTTGTGCTTAATAAATGCCCAGGATCAAGACCAGAACCACTGTTGCCGCCGGAAGTTTGGATCTTTCTACCGAAACATAAATGCCCATCAAGCCAAAACCATTGACCTTACAATAGTAATGAATTTAGAGCTAAAAAATCAGGTTTTTGCTTTTTAACTCCACCCCCACCAAACAAGGCAATGCTCTAAAGTAATTCAAATCAGCATGGTGACTCCTTGAAAGTTGAAATCATAAAACCTCACTGAAATTTAAGAATTCTCAGCACTGAAAGATTGTTTGCATTGTGAACTTCATCTAAGAACAATAGCAAAAGTTGCATTCAAGATGCACAACCATGAGCTTGGAGAGTGAAGATAGTAGTGGAATTCAGCTGAAATTCGCTCAAATGTGTTAGCATTCGTGGGATTTGTGAAGTGAATAGCAACACAGAAGAACAAGAAGAGAAAGTAGAGAAGGGTGTTGTGATGTGAGGTGAGCTTTGAAGAGTTGAGGTAGCTTAATGGTGGCGGCGAGAATGGTGAATTTGGGAGAAGTGGGTTTTCCGGTGAGATTTTCCGATGATATTCCGGCGACCTTCGCCGGAGAAGAGAAGTTAAAAGAGTAATGGGAGGTGGGAAGAAGGAGGAGACATATAAAAGGAAGATAGCAGAGAGCTATAATTAAGGCGGTAGAGAAGGGGTGTCATGTGGGACCCATTTTAACTGTAACAAACCCCACTTTCCATTCTTCGTATTTTATTTTATTTTCTTCTAATTAGTGATTTTGGTAAATAGGAAAGTGTTTACGAGGCAAGTGTCCACTGCAGTCGTAAAAAGTAAAAAGTGGTTGTTTAAATTTTTACGTCTTGATTTTGATTCTTAGGAGCTGTATTATTGGGGAGATTTTTAATCTTCGCGACATTTGAATCAGAACTATGAGAGCAATTTAACACATAAAAAAATGTTTAATTTGTCAAATAATTTCTCATCTTTTTGTTTGCAACTACTATTTATTTTAATTTAAATTTGTACAATGACATAGTGTAGAGTAGAGGTAACTTTCAAACGAATAGTAAAAGAGGGTGGTTATATTATGAGCTTTTTTACTAATATAAAAAAAACTAGCGTTTTTATCCCGTGCGTTGCACAGTGAATATTGATTTCATTATTTAGGCACGTAATAATGAATTGACGATTGCAAAAATGAGTATTCAACCAAGCAAAATAACAATGAGTATCACACAACTTGCAAAATTTGAAAAAAACTTCATATATTTAATCATAAATAATTTGTCAAAAACATTTTTAAGATTGTGAAAAACAAACTTAAATTAGATGAAAATTTGTTACCAAAAGTTGCAAAAGTGGTAAGAGCTATGAGACATAAGGGTCGAAGGGTAATAAAGAGTTAGCAAAAATTATTAGTGTTTATATGAATTATTTTTGATGTAAAATGTTTTATCCCGTGGAAGTTTTTTATAGGATGTGTGTATACATATACATGTATTAATTAGTTCAAGTACATAGTTCGTACAGTATAGTACATACAACCGTATTTCTAAAAAACGTTTTATACAAACATATAATCAGCTTTATTTTTAATTTTCCACACACGCAAATTATGTTTAATTATTTTGACTTTTTCGAAAATTAATGACTTTGTAATTAGGGAAATAAAACTTACTTGCATTAATTATTTTAGAATCATTAATCACCTTAATTATTGCTTTAAAATTAGAAATCATTAATTATAAATAAAGTTAATAACGTAATTTTGGCTCATAATTAATTGCATGACTATTTGAATTTTTGGCCTAGTATTGATGTGTAATAAAATAATTTTAATTCAATTCAATTCAATTTATGTTAAATAAGGAAAACAACATTTTCTGTTTTTTAAATAGTAATTAGTATTAAATGTTATATTATGATTTTTTTAAATATGTCAACGAATTAAATGTTTAAAATTGTCAATGATACACAATTAAATTAAGTGATGGTAATCAATGATTATAATTAAACTGTTTATAATTAATCAATGAAATTCGAAAAAGAATTTTCTTAAACAAATTGTCATTGCATTAAAATGTAAAAAATTCTTTCAAATGTGATTTAAAAAAAAACGGATATACCATTTATTTTAAAGATTAATTGCATCATATATTTTATAAAAGAATCTGGCCATGATTCCATCATTTATTCGTTCAAAATTAAAAAAGTCAAGCATATTGAACGTCCCGCATGGAATTGTGGAAATTTGATTGAAAAAACGTGGGATTTTCAAATATGATTGAAAAAATGTCAAGCAGCAAAACATGGAATCACGTGTAAAAAAGTCAAGCATTTAACATTTAGATATCTGATTGCCAAAACAATAGTAACGTTGTGGTTGCATTTAATACTAATTTTCCAATTCTGAATGTTTTTTGTGTTTCTTGTGCAAATATGACCCTTTTAATTGTTTTATGGTTGTGGGCTTTTGGTGGGCAGTGCATGAATTGTATTTGTGAGAGTCCATTTAATAGGTGCTAATTTATTAGGTGACAAATTAGAGAAAAATGAATTTGTATAATTAAAAATAATTAAATAGGTGTATTAATGTGTGTATTTAATGTGCGAAAATCTCTCTGGCTGTGACACTTGTCAGCCAGAGAGATGGGTGTGAGGAAAGTCATTCTTAGAGTGCCATGTGTTATAATGTTGTGGATAACGATTTTCTTTTATAAAGTATATAGATTACCCCAAGAAATATACATTTTTACCATGATAGGGTAGTTTATGGTACGGTGGAGGTGATTTGGCGGTGTTGATGAAAATCGTCTCACAGAGGGAAATAGACAAATGAATTAGTTATATGTTAGTGAAATTCGCTTAACTTGGGGTGCGTTATGTGTCGTAGCTAGTCAATATAACATGTCTTGAAGTTGGGTACAACCATGAGGAAATCACCTCACTCTAAGCGTATTTTGAAGACATCTTATCAATATCAGCATACAACTCCAGCACTGCCATCAAAGATTACTGCTTAAATGCATGTATTTCACATCTTCGTCATCTCATACTTGAAGACATGTAAATTTACTTATTTGTTGTTTGGTGGAAGGTATACAAAAACATTTCCGGGAAAGTATGTGTGCGAAATGCGAATGTTGTATTCCTGTATTTAGTACAAGTTTTGTAAAAAAAAATCCGGGCATAATTTTTTCTCAGGAAAGTTTATTACACACTTTGTTCTATTTCTACTCCCAAGGTAAAAGATGAGTATGTTATATTACCATGAGAATGAAAGTTACATTTGAAAATAACTTCCATTTCTACAATTTCTTCATCACATGTTTTTTCTATTTTTTTAATTTAAATTTTTTGAATCAAACAAAATTTGAAAATATTCCCGGAAATGTAAGAAACCTACCAAACACATTTACAAAATTTACCCGGGAGTAAATTATACATAGGAATATAGCATTCTCGGAAACATAATTTCATAGCTTCTACCAAACGCCTTGGAATATGTGAAACAAAAAATCTGAGTCATGATAGAATTAACTTGGCTATGTCTAAGGTTCAACTTGTTATGAATTTCTTCTTCAGATTATTCATGATCATGTCGTGTTTTAGTTTCAATAGACCTCTTTTCGCCTTCAAACATAAGACTTTCACTACTTCAAGTGTTCTACCATTGTAATACACAAAAGTAACTAATTGACTCATTATAAGTTTGTAAAGAAAAAGCTTGATGGAGTTTAAGAGAAGTGTAGAAGATAATGAGTGAAGTGTGATTTATTGCAGTTGGGGATTCAAGAATTTATAAGCTTAGAAAATGCCATATATGAGGCGAGATAGTAGTTATTGGCACAAAATATGCTTCATGTGAGGCGACTTAGTTGCTATTTTCACATAAGTCACCTCATTGTGCACATATGTGGCCTCATTTGTAGTCTCAAGCTCAACTCAAGACTCCAGCATAGTGAAACCTCTACAAAACTCATCGTGAACCGCACCGCACAATTGTGATGCCAACTGAACCGCACTGTCACGCCCTAATGCCGCACCACTTAACTCAAACTGCATCGTCAAGCCCTGCCATAGCAGAACCAGAGCACCACCACTGCTTTGTGTGGTCGTCATTTGAGCCACTGGTCATATATGTGCGAGTAGCTGCGTCGCCACCATCGTGAGGTCCTCTAGTCACCATCGACCCATCCCCCTCAATCTCACTCTCCTAGTCTCAATCTTTCTCCCTCACATTCTTGAGTCTCCATAAAGAAAGGGTTTGGCAGATATGGGTTACAATTATATTTACCTTAATACTCTTTTACCACTCTTTCAGTCTTAAAACACTCATTTAAGAAATATTCTTATGATTTTACATTTAACGATTTTAATTAATGGTTTAGCTAGTGGAACAAAATATTAATGGTCCACCCTAGTATTCTCGTGATAACATATAATTGTTATTCGAGAAATTATCATCATTATGCATTAAACAAGTGGTCGTGTATCATTTTCATTTAGGAAAACAAGTACTACAACGGGCAAGCATCACATTTGCACACTTACACAAACCTCGCCAAAAAAGGTTTTTATTTTTTTGAAAAGCAAAAAAGGCATTTTTACTCCTGCACATTATGTGTTAACGTTGATCCAAATTGAGAATTAAACCAAATTAAATAATGCAAAGCATGTACATTAGTACATATCACATATGATGTGTTTAGAAGCATTATTTGGTTATGATGCTTAACCTAAGTTGCCAATGGTGATAGGTTTAGGGGTGGAAATAGAATGAGAGGCTTTTGCTATAAGAAATGGTGGGGGGATAGGGTTGGTACTTTGTAGGTAATAATGTTACTTACACACTTCTTCTTGAGGTGGAAGAGGTGGAATGAGGAGAGAGATAGGAAGAAAAGAAAAAGTAAGAGAGAGAAAGTATGAGATGTGATAGATGATAAGAGAAGAGAGAAAGAAATAAAAATAGGTGGAAATAAGGTGTTTAAAAAATGAGGTGTGTATATATCATTGTTGCTTTGTAGGGAAGGTGAGTTAAAAGTGGAGAAGTGAAGAGAAAAAGTCAAAGATGACCGTTAAAAGGAGGAAGGCGCAAATTATAGAAATGATGGATTGTGATTTGGAGGAGGGTATGAAGTTGGTTGTTGTAAGGAAGATGAAGATAGAAAAAAAAATCCATTTTATTATAGGTGATGCTACATTTGGATTTTGGAGCCATTATTGTTAATGTTTTCCATTCCTACACTATGCGACATAGCTAAATCAAATATTTGTTGTAGTATACAAGCCGTTTAAATACATGTTTTTCCCATACTTAATCCAATTAGGTGTATGGGATTATTAAAGATCTCACTACTAAAATAGTTATTATAAAAAAAAATCACTAGTATATTCTTGAGGTATATATAATTAGATCTAATCCAAACTTTTAAAAATAATAACTCGAAAAGAAAATCACGAAGTCAGTAAAATTAAGCTTATGAAAATTTTAAACTCTATTTTTTTAACAGTGTATTATCTTGCTGTAAAAAGAATATATAGTTAGTGGTGTCAACTCTCTAGTGGCGCGAAACCACAACCGACCATAGGATAATAATTGTTATTCAACTACATTGGACTAGTAGCTGTTTATAGTTTTATCATAGGAATCATCATAAAAGCAGAGGAAAAGAAAAGAAAAAAGAACAAATCAAATTAAAAACGAAAATTTGAGTTCTTCGTACAACAAGATTTCACAATCATATGCCACTAGCTGAGAAAAGAATTGGCAGGTACCAGGCCTTAATTATGATAATCAGTTTTATCAGTTGAAATTGGATGGTTTTAATTAGCTTCCTGATCAACTGTGCCCATCAATTTGTCTAAATGGTTTAAATTTGATTATGACACATTTGAATAACTTTGTTTTACTAATTGAATCCAGAATGACCTTTTTCTAAGTAAAACATCATCATATGTACATTGGTGATGTTAAAATCAACGCCTTTTGGCTCTGTGACTAGGATCTTGATATCTCTTGAGGTTTAGATTCAATTTTTATACATGGTAAAAATAGCAGGCACAAAAAAAGTGAGACTTTGCCCCCTGTAGTTTTACTTGGATTAGTCAAAATTCAATATGGTGACTTTTCTAAATACTGAGGATTCAGGGCTAAAAATATAAGTTAATTTTAAAACGGCAGACAAAAAATTTGTATCTTAGGAATTCAATGAAACAATGCAATAAGCCTTATCGCTTGGACAAGTGGAGATCAACGTTGAAATGGGTGGGTAATTGAAGGCTTTCCCGTTTTCTTACTATAACTCGAAAGTAAAAGGCAAATAATGTGGCCACTAGTTTGCAACTTTACATGATAGAGGAAAATATAGGATGGTGATGTTGAATTCAGTAATTTCTTACGTTTGTACGGCTCAGAGTGTAACACCCCGATTTCGGTGGTGTCACTTTAGTAACCAAAAGAAACTTAATGTGGAAAAACGTGAAATATTTTTTTTTTTTCGATAATAATATTAGAGACTAAAGGAAATGAAACTCAACAACTAAAGATAACCGAACTAATGTACAATAATAATTACAGCCCCCGCTGTAAGTAGCAACCTCGTCACGAGTAACCTCCAGTGACGGAAAGTAGAAAAGTGTAACGCCCGTAGGCAAAATGTACAATCCCAAAAGGATAGGTCAAGTGTCAGCAACACAAGCCCTCAAAAATAAGAATAAGTCAGAGCTATGACACTAACACCCAACCTTAGTAGACTCTAAACACCCATCCCCTATACTTTCATCATCGACTCTCATCTGGTCATGCATGAAGTCCGGGTCCACGTCGAAGGCTCAGTAGTAGTCATTTCGCTCCGGGTCTTCCCCGAACGACGAAGAATCACGAAAGAATCCATCGACGACATCTGACAAAAAGGGCATACATAGCCCCCCAAACACAGGTAGCACGTGCAAGGGTCAACTTACGGAATATAGTATAGAGAATACAAGACAATATGTAAAGTGTAAGGGGTATATATATATTGTATATATACATATAAGTTCTGCATTGTCTACCCTAAGGTTTAAACATAGCATGTTATCAAATCTCTAGTACAATTCAATCATCAAAGCACGTAACGATATTTATCAATATCTACTCATCAAAAACACTTTAACGATGTTTATCAACATCAACTCATCAAAAACACTTTAACGATGTTTATCAACATCAACTCATCCAAATCTCAGCGAATACAATTAGAGTGCATGATATGTCAATGCAACGTCAATCTCGACGATTCCGGAAGAAGTAGGCTGGGCACGATCGAGTCGGTCCTAACACTGGCATTGTGTCGACCATAACCCTCGGGTGTCACTTACAACCTTGACATAGCCAGATCAGTCCTAACCCTGCGGGTCGACTTTTCCCTCTGCTATGCCCGACAATCAACAGGTCGATCCTAACCTCACGGTCGATCATATCCCCCGTCGATGTCCGAATTACCCGAAGGCATAAACTGTACCCGAAGGCATAAACTGTACCCGAAGGCATAAACTGTACCCGAAGGCATAAATTGATTCCGGCGGAATTTCGGCGACATAACGAAAAAACTAATCCGGCAGAAGTGATCTTGGGCACGTAAGGAAGATGTTTAGAATCAAAAATGAAATATTCAGGATAGTTTTGCAAAAACCTCAAAACTATCAGCTCAGAAAAGTCTGCAGAAAAGCTATGGAAAAAGCGATCAGAGGTAAGGATTAGCAACTATACCTCGAAACCTTGAAGTAGCAACTGATTAATCAACAATCAAGCAAGAAATGAACAAAATCTTCTCTTCTCCCTCCCTTGTGAAGCTCGCGGCCTTGATGAAGAAAATGGGTAAGATTTTTGTGTTTTTCTTCCTTTCTTGGCTATATATAGAGGTTGGCAAAACGCGGCAAAATGAAAGTTTCGCGAATCTGATTTTTCCGGCGTCATTCTCCGTGAATTCTAAGATATGTTTTGGCGAAAGAATTCCAAAACTAAAATGAGGTCTCCTTGTATTTTTGGTAACTAATGCAAAGTCGGTGTAAAACTATTTTACCCGATAAGTTGCTTTTTACATCGAATGTCGGAATAGAAAACTTCCTTCTGAAGAAAGATTGAAATCATCAAGAGAAATGGGTGTACGCGTGTGGAATCTTCATTTGATGTTCCGAATAGAAAAAGTCCACATAGTCGGGTGATTCTAGGGTTTTGAAATACCAGGGTTTCAGTTTCGGCAAACTTCCGATGATTGGAATCGGACGTTCGTAGATCCTAGAGTTTCGCCTTGAAACGATTGTGATATATGGAAAAAGAGAAGTTCTAACATTTCTCTGAAGATTTTTGGAATTAACTTCCATCGTGCCTATAAGTGAAAACTAGCTATATACTAGGGTTTCTGACCTAGGTTTAAGCGTATAACGATCGTGCTATAACTTTTATCGATCATGATGCAATCCTTGGACTTTTCCTGAACTTTCTCCTTCATAAATTTATTTCATTCGGTAAACTCTTGTTCAGGTTTCCCTTCACGATACATCAACCCTAATCGTGAATAGGATTCTATTTACTTGGCATGAGTTTAAAAACTTGGGCCTTACATTACTACCCTCCAAAAAGAAAGTTTCGACCTCGAAACTTAAGGGTTAGTAAAAAGTTCTGGATTCTGATTCAGACGATGATCATGCTGACACATAGTTTTGAGTGTTAGTATGAGCTCCTCGAGTTAGGATTAGTGTAGGAGTAGAGTCTTAGCTCTGACAGTCATTGCTTCATTTGGGACAGGGTAGTTTCCCACCTATAGCTTTTTGTGTGGTTTCCTTACGGGAATCACAGAGAGTTGGTTGGACTTAGGAGGTCTTCTTTTCAGACCATTGGGTCAGCTTATTCTCAATTTTGAGGGATGGTGTTGCGGACACTTTACCTTTATATTTGGTTTGTATATATTGCCTACGGGCGCTACACTTTCTACTTTCCGTCACTGGAGGTTACTCGTGACGAGGTCGCTACTTACAGCGGGAGCTGATATATATATTGTACATTAGTTCTGTTGTTTTTCGCATTTGGGTTTTATTTAATTCAGTCTAGTCTATATTATCATCGGAAAAAAAAATATTCACTCTTTTCCGCATTAAGTTTATTTTTGTTACTAAAGTGACGCCACCGAAATCGGGGTGTTACACAGAGAGTCAGAGGAGTTCAGGAGAGCAATTATTCTTTAAAAGAAATGATATTGTTTGGTACTTTTAAATCTAAGAAGTTTCTCATAATTGATTTTATATCCTCTCATATCACATGATATTGTTTGATGATTTTTTTTTTTCGCCCAACCTATCTCACAGCCGACAGTCATGAAACTAATTCCCGAGACTCTGAGATCACGTTAAGTGATTGTTTGATGAAATTTGTGAGCTTGTTTGTTATTTCTAATTCCCTCTTTTCGAGGCATGCACCTACTATACAAACTTCGATTAATCCAAACTCAACAACTGTCTTGCTCAATCTTTTAAACTTTGGTTTTCTTTCCTCCAACTAGAATAAAAATAAGTTTTGTGTTTGTTTTTCTGTCCGTAAATATAAAGAGGGTGGGTATAAACTATTGCACTAGGTCAGCCCCATCGTCAGAGTAGGAGACCCGCCCATGATGCTTACATGTTTAACCATATCGCCTAAGGACATAGCATTTAGTGGTGAGCGATTGGCCTAGTGTGTAGGTAGACTTGTAACTGCCCAAGGGCGGGCATACTGCTTGTAATATGTGGACTCCTGGACCAGGAATTATAAGGCACAAGAGTCCAATTAAGGTTAATTTAGGGTTTCATGTACCCTTTATAAAAGGAAATGTTTGTACCTTGAAAAAAAACTATTTGACTATTTATGGATAGGCGGCTAGGTTATTACAAGACCTACCTTCGCTAGGATTTTAGGTTTAGTGTTGTCATTATTTTTTCTATACCGGAATGATTATTTAACACTCTGTTTCATTACAAGTGTCTATCAAAAGAAAACACATATTAAAAATTGTATAATGTTGTTAACTTTCATAAAATATTTTTTATTTTTTTATTTTGCCCTTAAAATTATTTTTGTTTTCCTTTACACATTCTTATTATAAGAGCACTATTTAGAAAAATATTGATTAATATTATCTTAAAATTCTAAATTACACAGGTAATTTAAAGTGGACAAAAACAAAGAAAGTAATATATGAAAAGAGTAATAAACCTAAAATCTCAAGATGACAATGTCATTTGTACCATGTGAAATTCTTAGAGATTTACTTTATATGGACTAATACACTAATAGTGTAAATGTTTTACAAATATATTCAATCGAATTTATTCATTTTAAATAAATTTAAATTTTATAGAATATGTCTAATTAATAAATTCTAATTTGATGAGTATCACATAAAAAATATTGATCATCATCCAAGAGTATAACACATTCTGTCTAAACCAAATTACAATATAATTAAATTCAGCTGAAGTCTTTAAAAAAAATCAGCTAAAGAAAATGTAGGGAACAGATGAGATCTTGAGATTTCTTTTTACTTCCTTTTTCGTGTTTAATATAACACTTTATGGGTCTTTTGTACACTATGAGAAAAGGAGAAGGAAAAGAATTCCTGGAAAAAATGAATTTTGGAAGTAAAGATGTATGTCCGGCTTTATGCGCTGGTTGGTTCACGGGCAGGTAGATGTCAAAATCTATGTTGATTGTTGAAGGATCAAAGTCCCCACATTGCATTTTGGTAGGAAACAAATTTTGATTGTCCCTTTTCAAAATTCATGAGTCTGAATCTCATGAGCACCGTCCCCATTTGTGATACTCTAATGATCATACACATGAGATCATATAATTTAAGTCACTATTGATTTTTTTTTTTTAATTTTGATCTATGTATTTTCTTTTGAGGGTCTTTTTCTTTCTTGGTTTGAGAATGATCCATTTGTAAAAATGTGTAAAGAAGCAAAAGTATAGAATGATGACAGGTGGATCAAATGCAAAGCACAACTTAAGGTCAATGACAGCAAATAAATAAAGTGATGGCCGCCACCGATGTGAACAAACAAAACAATCAGTCAAAAGAGCGTACGGAAATACGTATCATGAAATGAACAAATCTTAAATTTCTTGAAAATCAAGCATTCAATCTACTTGACACTAGACCATGATGTGACTCTTAGAGCATCTCATATGGGTTGCTTAAATCCAGTTGGCAACTTAAGCAACGTTACTTATTTTGGAGCACCATTGGAGCAACATGACGTGGCAGTTGGGTTGCTTAAATTTAAGCAATGGTTGCTTATTTAAGCAACGGTTGCTTATTTTCTCTCTTCTTACTTTTTGACTAAAAAATCATATTTTCTCTTTCATTCATGTACTTGTATAATGTCATTATCTTGAAATAATATAAATATAAGAGGTATAATGGGGCCCAACTAAAAGTAAACTAAACAACCGTGGTTGGAGCGAATTCTGCTTGGGTTGCTTAAATCCTATGTGTCAGTCTGGACCCACCGAAATAGTTTTTAAGCAACCCAACTAGCAACTATGCATTGGAGATGCTCTTAGTTAACTACATGACTACATCACTTGTTAATATTGAGATATTAACCACAAGCACTAAAATTAAAATTATTTGTGAGATAAGGGACTAAAATTATAAAAGTTATATGGTGATGATTAAAACTAAATTTGACAATAAAAGGAGAAACTATAAAATTATTTCAACCAAAAATGTAATACTAAAAGAAAAGAAAATGAACCATTTAGAAATCTAATGTATTGTTTGTCAAGTGTCTTCATACACTGCGTGAGACGAATCATGTTGCAGATTATTTGGCTAATATGGCTCACTCCTTCGAGTTGGGTACTCATGTTCTTGATGATCCACCTCCTAGTTGTAGGGACTTGTTGTTTTTTGATTTCACGGGTGTTGTTTACTCGAGGTCGCATCGTGTTTAGTTTTCGGGCTTAGTCCCTCCCAATATCAAAAAAAAAAATCTAATGTATTGTAATATGCATCATGTTTAGGTAGTAACATTATGCATTTAAAGTAAACAATGTTTTTTTTCATATTGTTTGTGATTATTTTAGTATAAAATGAGTCATTTATATTTTAGATTTGCGCAAGTAGCTTTAGGTTTCGAATTTTAACTCACATATTCTCATAGAACAAGGGTTCGAATATCTAAAATTTCAGTTGGTGTGCAACCCTCTTCGAGGAGATTCTCATTGCTCCTACCCAAAAGTGGGCCTATACTGGTCTCCCCCAGCATGCCACTGACGCCCTATCCAGTAGTCTGGAGGTGTTTTATCTTTATTCTACCATTTTTAAGTACCAAAAAATAGGATATTTCAAATCTATTTCTTCATTTGTATTGGGGTTGAAGTACTTCTTACGCTTTAATCCAATTAAAATTGACTTTTAAAAAATAAATTATAATTTTTTTTTATCAAATTTAGGAACCAAGATGAACTATATATTTTGTTGATGTGTTCTACATAACAAAAGTAGGCATGCACAGATTTGTGGGAATTGTGACTTTTTTTTATTAAACTAAAGTTACAACGATTACTAGTAAAGTTAGTCATTTGTAATTTTGTTAAAAATGTATTTAATTTTTTACTTTAATAACTATATATACACTAACGGTGTAAAAAAATTACACAAGCATTCAATTAGAATTCATTAATTTTTCATGTCATAATTAAATTTAAATTTAAAATTATTTAAAATAAAAATTGAAGAGATGTGATTAGATGAACGGGTAATACTCTTTACATTTTCGGTGTATACAAATTAAATCCTTAATTTTCACACCTCTCATTTTTTAAATTTCCGTTCTTCTGTTCCCCCCCCCCCCAAAATCTCCATCATTGAGTGGTACGTTGGTCCAAGAGTTAGCCTTGTTATAGAAAATTGTTAAGTCCATTGATAACATCGTTAGCCCATATGTTCACTTACATATATTTTGCAGGCCCAATATATGTTTTTTTTTTTTTTAACTTGCCCAATATATGTTAAACACTTATTCCGCCATGGAGGCCTCTCCTGCACTAGGTAGGTAGCTTTCTCCCACAGTAGGTGGGTTTTCTTCCACAGTAGGTGGATTTACTACCCAATAAGTGGGTTTTTCTCTTTTTCTAGTCTGGTTTTCTCCTCCTTTTGCTTTCATCCGCCCACCATGCTGTTGTCTTGCCATCTCCACCGTACTGCCACCGCCCTCTTCTCACCATTTTCTCTACCTCTACCACCGTCTTCTTCTCTTCCCATCGTGTTTCATTGTTTGATGGTAAGCTCTGCGGCCTCCTCGCACCCACGACCTCCACCTCCAACCACTAACCACAAGCTGTGGCCACCATCATCTTCAGTGGTACTTCCATGGTCTCATCGCTCCTTCCTTTCAGATCTGGTCTATTGCTTGTTCTGAGGTGCTGTGCACCGCAGAGAGCTGACGGCAGAGCCGGCAAGGTCTTGAAGAAGCGACATTTAAGCTTTCATATCAAATTTTCGCTTTGTTTGCAGGAGATCAGGTTCTAGGTTGAGCAGTGAAGCCAACGCCGTCCCGCCGCCGTCGCCATCGCTTCCAACGCCTCAGATCCCAAATTGCTAGGGTTTGTTTGGATTTCTTTATTGGGCTGAGTTTTTGGGCTTATTGGTGATGGGCTTGGTGGCTTTGGGCTTGCAAGTTGTCTCTTTTTTAAATCTCCTTTAGCTAACTGTGTTTAGATGTACAAATGAGTCATGTGCTTAAGTGTAATAGAACTTTCTTGTAAGTTTACTGTGTACTTCAGCTAGCAGGCCTGATTGTATTGCTTGAGAATTTGTATGGGCTCTGTAGAAAGGCTGAATGTTTGGCTCTTGTAGCCTTGTACTGGGCATGGCCCTTTCCATCTAATGAAACTATTCCCTTTGACCAAAAAAAAAAGAGTTAAATATATTTTTAATGCAAGAAAATGTTGGCAACTATCTTTGGTCCTTCACCAAAATTATCTCTAATTTTAGTCCACTCGTTTATGAAATCACTATAGTTTAGTCTTCCTCACAATTCTAACTCCAATGAGGGTTTATGCATCAATGAAAGTCCATATAGCAATGTTAAGTAGATATGTCCTATGAATGATGGATAATGTGGCATAGCAAAGCTGAGGTATTTCAACATAAGCTCAAACTCTGCATTTCTAAAACAATTTCATGATACAAATTACACAAATAGCAAGACTTTTACAAGATAAGCTCTAAGATGAGCTTATATCCATATATTTATTACTAATTATTACTATAAATGCTGTATATCCATCCCCATGTTCAGCTAATTATATCATAAAGTAGATAAATTGTACATTGATATATGCTACTTATACAAACTTCTCCTAAGATACTTATACAAACTTCTCCTAAGAATTGATTCTGATTTTAGAATCGACTATAGACGAATTCCAAACACACACTTGATCAAGGGGAAGAATTCTTTGTTGAAATAGGAGGCCTGCCAGGTGGAGGGAAAAGTGGAGGGAACAATGGAGGGAAAGGAGGGAAAAATGGTGGTGGAGGAGGTGGTGGTGGTGGTGGAGTTAAACCTGGTATTACTATTGGTGGGAAAGGAAACAAAGGTGAAGGTGGTTGCTTTGATGGGGGAGGCTGGAATGGGTTAGGGATAAATGGTGGTGGACTTGGTGGTGGCTGAAATGGATTAGGAATAAGTGGTGGTGGACTTGGTGGTTGAAATGGATTAGGGAAGAGTGGTGGTGGACTTGGTGGCTGGAATGGGTTAGGTAAGAGTGGTGGTGGACTTGGTTGAAAAGGATTAGGAATTAGAGGAGGTGGCTGAAACGGGTTGGGGATTAATGGTGGTGGCTGAAAGGGGTTAGGGACTAATGGTGGCTGAAATGGGTTAGGGATAAGAGGAGGTGGAAAAAATGGGATTGGAGGAAAGAAAAAGAAATCTTCAGGGTCAGGAACTATTTTACCTGAGCTGCTTTGTTTTTGGCTACAGAGGTTTGGCTTTTTCACAGGCTTGAATGAGAAAAATCCAGCTGAGAATATGTGTTCTCCCTGCTTTCTTGACTTGAGACTCAGTGAAGAAGAAGAACTAGCAGCTGAGGCCACAGCACAGTGAGGCTCACTACTACTTAACAACTTAAAAGTACATCCCTTGATTCTCCTCACATGTTTCCTCACATGGAAAGGCAACTGCACTTTGAATTCCCCATGCTCATTTGTCTTCACTTCTTTCTTGAATCTTGGTTTTGAATTCCCAACTTTGCACTCTACAGCTACTGATGCACCTGTACACAAAAACATAACAACAAAACATTAGGCTCAATATTTTGACAAACACCTTAAGGGGTATGAAATGGAACCCCTACTAGAAATGGACCTGAAATGAAGTGGCTGCCCATGGAGAAAGCCTGTTGAGAACATGTGTCACAGTAGACAGTGCCAACCACAACAGCTGAGGGTAGAAGCTTCTTGCTGTCATGGCTACTAGCCTCTGAACATGTGAGACTGAGCAACAGAATTACAAGGAACCAAGACATTCTAATGTTTGTGAGTGAAGTGAATTGGTAACTGTGCTACCTAATAAATAATGAGGGTCTATATATATGTCACAAACTGTTAAGGTGTGCTCTTAATTAATCCTCTTTCTTTTTGTGCAATCATGCAACACTGTAACACACGGTTACTGCTCTTTGTTCCTTCTAGCTGTCTCTGATAAAGACTTAGAAATGGCTCATATCATGCAAAAACATTTCATTGGTTTCACACTTGTTCTCTTACAGCATCGGATGGAAAGTTAATAGACATGTTGTTAAGTGTCTTTCAGTTTTATGATATTGAACATAAATATCACAAACTAATAGAAAACAGCACACAGACTGAACTATATAAAATGCTATTTTTTCTTCTGAATAATTGGTTCACTGTAGGTTCACGAGACACAGAAAGTAGCCAGAGAGTCTGTGAGGATGACATTTGACGTTACTGATGACCAACACGTAGGAAGTATGTCCTTGCTGGGAATGAAGACAAGCTGTTTTTTTGTTTGCACCTGTGAGTTTCTGGATGTCAGTGCCAAAAGATAAACTATGATAGCAGATGACCTGTGAAGTGTGTGATGCTAACTTGTTTGGATTTGTGGTGGCACACTATCTAAAGAAAAACTACACTTTGTAACTTACTCTTTGGGAGTGATATAATAAGACTTTTCAGAACCAAATACACTATTAATATTGTATAAATTATAGTAGCATTTGGCAGTTTATGATGGATTTTGTGACTTGCAGTTAAAATGTTGCACAATTAGAGTGGAAATTAAGAAAATGCTGTGGGCTGTGGCAGAGATGAGAATCATGTTTTCTTAACTCTATGCTAAAATTCAAAGAGCAATCTCATTATGGACAAATATGAGAAGCTCCTTTTGTAAAGTGTGTGACAAAATGTTTGTAACTTTAATATGAAACCTCTGTAATGTCTTCACTTCTCTGTGATTGCTTGATGGTGTTCGATGTCTCTTTTGTTTCAAAGTAGATAGATATGCTTAAAAAACTCAATTTTTTGACATTTTCTTGTATGAGCAGTTTTATATAGATACTATTTTGTTTTGTAACCTACATACTTTTGTAATTATGTAATGGTCTAATAGCTTAAAGAGGAACTAATTAAGTTCTTAAGTATAAAGTGTGATAAGAATCAAACATAAAAGGGACTAAATAAAACAAAGAGAGGATGTCATAAAACTTCAAAGACAAGAGGAGGGATAAACCATTCTTAGCAACTGAATCTACAACCATATTATCTTTTCCAACGAAAGGAGCACTAGGATTTAAATCTTGGCATCCCTTGTCAAAGAATCTAATTGCTATTTCAGAATTCGATTCAAAAATGGCTTTTGAAAATCCCCTTGCTAGAGCAATCTTAGCACCATGGATGATTTCCCAAAGCTCAGCATTATTTGAAACTCGGCATCCCTTGTAATAATTAGTTGTAACCTACATCTATATACATTTATAAGGAATTTTTTTTAATGTTATCCTGATTGCTATATTCTCTCATGATTCACCAATAAGTAAGTACTTTAGTCTAACCAGAACCAGTACGTAGTTGTCAAATTCTAGCACGTCGTTATCTTCACGGGTTCTTTTGTTCTTTATATCAATCATAGCATCCTCACATGAGTTTTCTTGTGCATGATTGATTAACTATGGGGGCCATACACTCTAATTTTGTTCCTTTCTTATAAACTACTGATATCATATAGAGAGAGCTCTTTGCGCTCACTTTAACGTCATTAATATATACTAGAGTTTTTTACCCGTGCGTTGCACGGCGAAATTTGTTTTTTTATTTGAGATATTAATCAATACTTTGATTATGAAAAAGTTGAGATACTGAAAACAATTATAATAAGAAATAAGATATTTTAAAAATATAAATTGTGAAATTTAATTATAGTATTTTATACTCATACACCCCATTTTACAAATATTAAGTTCCAAATAATAAAGGATTTAATTGGTAAAAATCTTTATTTATTCACATTGAGGTACAAAAAAAATTGCTTACCAAGATGAAAATACAAATAAAAAAATTGCTTACCAAGATGAAAATACAAATATTTAACTCTATTATGTTGCGGACCAACAAAATGAAACAAAACTATAAGTTTAACATTTAAATATTTTCATATAAAATACTCCTTCTTGTTGGAGCTTTTACCTTTAAATTTGAAATATTCTCTTATGACATGTTATCACATTAATATTTACTCTAAGAGTAAGAAATATATTAAAATTATATTAATATAATAATATTTATTTTTCTATTAGTTTCACAATAATTATTTTTTTTTCATGTAAAACGTTAATCACCGTAAAAGCTTTTTACCAATATTTTCCATTATTATGATGATGACACAATCATCCACCACATTAATGACTCGTCTGAAAAAAAAAAAAAAACAAATTAGAACAAAAAAAGTACCATAAAACTATATTGTAAATAAATAAAATATTATTAATTTTTTTTTATGTTTTCTAATTCTCATACTACACATTTTCATTGTCAAATATTTATAGGTTTTCATATATTCTCTCTGTTTCTATATATAAGCACAAATACCTAAGTCTCTTAAATTAAGAAAAGTAGTTATTAGTAATAAATTTGTAAATGAAATGGTTAATTGTCCTAGATTACCCTTATTTAATTTTCTATGAATTTTTCTCTCCAAGTTAATATTCTAAAAGTTCATTATCTCTTTCATATGAAATATGAGGGTAAAATTGAAAAAAATATTTTTAATGCTTTCTAAATACTAAAAAGAGACTAATGTTTAGAAATAATTTTTTTTCATAAAAAGTGATTTATAATAAGAAACGGGGGAGTATCTACTCCTAAAATTATTTATAAAATTGCGAAAATATATGTTAATTAATAGTATAAATTATTTATATTATTAATTTTAACATTATATTTTCATGTAAAATATCACCCTGTGAGAGCTTTTTAACATTCTAGGATCTATTAAATATAGTACTAAAGATATTTCCACAATTCCGATTTTTTTTAAATCATATAATTTTAAAAGAAAATCAGTAAATCAGATTCTAACATTATATTTGCTGCCCAAAAATCAAAAGATCCTTAGAATGTTTTCAAAAGAAAAATGATGTGAAATCAATAGGTTTGGATTTGGAAGAAGATTAGAGCATCCAAAAGAATCAAAGTTGCGAACTTGCAATGTCAAGACACAATCTTCCAATGTGAATGGAAAACAAAATCACAAAAGTGGTTGAGGGTTTACTGAACTTCATAACTCAAGTTAGTGGAGATGATTTGTACACTCCTATCATACATTCTATTTACCTATCCAAATATGGAAACCTCACAATCAAATTGTTGTTTCTAAAAGGATTAAAACTTAAACAAAATATTAAAAGTTAATATGTTAATTAATACCATAAAAAATAACTTAAAACCTATAACTTGAAACACATCAAACATTCTCTTCTTATACATGCCTCATTCTCCATCCCATATTTGCCAGTCCCTCGCAGGAAGTGCCCCATTAACCCTCCAGTAAACTACGGAAAACTGCACACCAAATCAGCACAATCATCATTCTAGTATTGGACGCAGGGACCCATCAGGAAATCCTGGTTAAGTTTCCAACCGGTAAAGAGCCAATAAGAATCCGTTTTAAAAACACATATAGGAAAAACTACAAAATGCCTTGATAGAAAAAAGCAAATAAGTCATGACTGTTCAAGTTATGTTCTTGATACCCATCTTGTAGAAAAAAAAGTAAATAACTTAAAAGGGACATGAGGAAAGATAAAAAGTCTTCTTCACTTATATGATAGACATCTAGTTCATATCCATGCCTTATCCAACTGGGCTGAAGACAGCGCTGCCTTGATAATGGTTATGAAAAAAATTAAACCATGTAGTATAAGAACTTACCATGTTAAGTTCTCTGCAACATGATGGTGTCCTCTTGCGGCAGCCCCATTCTCTTCGGTGTACATACTCATAATAAATACGATAAATTTCCTGCAAACAAATCATCAACATTAGACATATGCTCGTAATGGAACAAACAGAGTGAAAGACTATCACTGCGATTCTGCAAGGAAGTTAAACAGATAAGATGAGATGCTTGAAATGAAATTAGGGATTGATGAGAACATAACAGTTAAAAGCACAAAACAATTTAATTCTTTTCACCAATGGTGGTTAGGGATTTAAAAATAGTTTCATTAAGAATAGTAAGCATTGCAGATAGGACATCATGAACCAAATAAGCTAACAGGACCCTAAGAAAGTTGCATAAAGAATAGTAAGCATTGCAGATAGGATATCATGAACCAAATAAGCTAACAGGACCATAAGATTTTGTTGTCTTTCTCATCATAAATCAATTGTTAAGGTTTGCTTAAGATTGAGGACATCCCTCTCAAGTAGATAGGATATCCATCAAAACCACTTTTATAAACAAAAACCCCAAAAAAAGCACTTGTAGAAAAATCTTTGCTAAACTATGAAAGTAACAAAATAACACCACAATTAAATTCATCAAGCTGTTGTTGATGGTAACTATACAAAAGCACTTTCAAAATCCAATCAACTCTAATCACATAACTTGATGATGCAAGATACAGAGACAATAGTCATCCAAAATAAGAAACTCATTTTAAAACAGTCTCATTGGTCTAAAATTCACCACATTATGATGAGAATCCTTAGAATAATATTCATGAGTGAAAAATACTGGCTATAATCTTCTATGTTATACTACACATACATATCTCTTTATAGGAACCTTAAGATTAATTGGGAGCAAATCAATTTTCAAGGGCACTCCTAATCTGTATAGTAATTTTGTTAGGAAAATGAGTCTTACTGTAATTGCCAAAGAAGTACATAGAATACCCAGAAGTAACTCCTATAAATATTGCAATCATCAAAGTCAAAACATTATAACATATAATTGCCTGGGTTCATAGGTTTCCTTCACAACTATTCTGCAGTCTGCACATAAATCCATTGACCTTTGTCATTCTCAGTCTCATGTTAAAATTTAAATAGCAAAAGAACTTGCTTTTGGTCCTATTTCAAACAGCCAAAACAACCTACAATATGAAAGGTAAGAGAATCAATTATAACATTGAGAACCAAGACTACAGGTAAAGGTATTTATCAATATCTTCCAAGTAAATATGGAAGCATTTAATTTAAATAAAGTAAACCCGAATATATATATATATCAGTATAAAAAAAACAAAGAAAATCTGGATGCTAGACAACAACAGGGAGCAACAACCCAATCAAAATGGAGTGATTAATGAAGCAACAACACGTTCCAATAATGATTTATCAATCCTGAAGCCATGCAACCAATTATCAACATCAAAAATTGTTATTATGAAAATGGAGTTTAGGGTACAGGACAATTTGCAATTTAAGTGGAGAACCCTATAGCATATAATTCTCGCAGCAGCTAGCACAATCATGGTTATTGCCTATTGGGTTGATGCACATGACTTAGAATGCATCAAAAACTGTTGATTGATGTAAGTATCAATAACCAATTCACCAGGAATATAAAAGAAAAAAACCAATAAGAATAAACTCACTACTATCATGGAAATCCTCACAAAAAGCGCAGCCAAATCAGTATAAAGAGATCTTAAACTAAAACACAGCAGAAAAAAAGAAACAAAAATGCAGTCTATAATGGCAAAACAAAGAGAAACTAAACTCCAGTTTACATAATTGGCATTATTTAGAAGAAAAACACGTACCACATATAAACTGCAGTCAAAGAGGCGTAGTATCAAGAACATAAGAGCATAAATTAATTAACCTTATACTTTCTTTAACCTTTTTTATTATATATCTCCTCTAACTATATAAACCAATCAAGTAATAAGGCATGTCAGGTTAACATTCTAAAAGAGAAAAATTAAACTAATATAGTTATTGGTATGATGTAGTTTCAGCAAAGCCAAATTAACAGAAATAAAAGTTCTGACTTCTTTTCAATGACCAAACACAACATGACCACAAAATAAATAACAAAAGAAATGTGAACGAAACAAAAGGAATACCGCTGCTTCTGAGAACTGAGATTAGTGTTTGAACCTGTGGAGATCAAAGCTTCCAAAACCTCTCATCGTCCCTGTGTCGCACCTCTACTACTAACACCTGTCCAAAGACATAATAGTTTCTTTTAACACAAAGATCACAAAATTACAGGTAAAACAAAATTAAATAAGACAAACCTGAGAATCAGGGGTTGCTATCCAAGTCAAATTTTGCATCTTGTATGAACATTTAAGGACACTTGTTGCGTCTTTTCCTTCCCTGCTAATTTTACATATCAGAGACTGTTAGTCAATTAATTTAGAGGATTTAACCTTGAACTTTTGGCCACAACACAAAATGAACCAAAAATAAAATCTCAGATTTCAAAAATTGGAAAAGAGTTCAAGCTAAATAAGTTTATGATATGACTAAATGAAAGACAACAAACATAACACAACCTTGGAGAGAAATCCATTAAAATCAAGCTTGTAGTTAGTAGTCTTAGGCACGATCTTCTCATCCAAGCACAACATGCACTACTTAGACCATTGAAGAGAATTAACATAAGGAGGCTACAACCAGATCCTGGAATCACTGAACAAAACACATTTCATATCACACTGTGAGTGATTATCATTATTGGGCATAAAAAAGGAACTTTCTATGAAAGAAAAAAAAACAGAAACTTGATCTTACCAGATAATGGAATTTATCAAAATCTCCTATGTAAATAACATTTTGTCAGAATTAAAGTGAAAATTTTAGATTTTTTTACTATACTTGATCTTACCAGAGCTGGAGAACAACCTTTAGTATCTGGATACAGATCAAGCACAAAATCCTTCAGCCACATGTCCTGGTCAAGTTTAGCAAGTGGCTTGAGATAAGAAATCAAAAACTAAAAATTCTGTCATTAAACAATAAAAGAAAATGAATCAAGAGGATGACATTTAAATATGTCCTTTATTTGAGGCCAGTCTCTACAAAAGCATAAGTTTTTCCAAAGTACAGTAAGATTTGAAGTCAAAGTTGCAGTTGATAGCACAACCTGAACATGAAAGTACACTTTCTCACTAAGGGTCTAAACAGTAAACACTAAAATGGGGGAAATGGCATCACTAAGGCCTGTCAAGAATTTAACATTCAACAAATGCACCTAAAGCATCTCAAATACTGCATCTCCTTAAAGTAAAAAAAATAGAGAACCTGCATGAACATGATAATAAGAGAAATACCAAAGAGGGGTTAGCATAAGAAGCATCCATAATTGCCTTCCCCAAGACAGAGTTATGCTTTGGATTTGAGTTGAACTCAAGCTGCTAAAGATTTTCAACCGCCTCAGCCTCTGTGCCCTAGAAGTTAAGACATCATGATCAAAGAATATGCTGCAGATCAATAAGAAAACCAAAAGTTAGAACCTTTGCAGTTTTTCATCTAATTCAAGCTTCAAGCATCCTTAAGCAACAACAAAAAAAAACGTTAACATTATATATCAAAAAATCATCATATAAAGATGGAGAGACATGTAACTTACTCCAATTGCAACTCAGCAAGGGGAAAACCGAAAGTTAGTACCTTTGTGAGAGGGGATGGAAGGGTCCGGCGCAAAGGGATGGGTTTTCAAGGAAGATGAGCTCCAAGTATAGATCGGGGGAGGAGGTCGGAGAAGGAAGACGTGAGGATTGATGCTAGGCAAAGGAATGCTTCTGGCTTGAGAAGCTTGTGGAAGAAATATTGAGACTGCGTAAGGAAAGATTTCCGGTACCTCTCCAATTGAGTCATCGACCTTGATTCCCTCACCAGATATGGAACCGCATCAAGAAAACAGATCTTCGGGATGCGTAACTCGTGGCGGCGCTGGTGGGGGGAGTGCGAACGCGACAGAGAGACAGAGAACGGATGGACGGGAAGAGGATGATGATGGGTGGGAAAGAATTTTTCTTTCAAATTCTTCATTCTCCTGAAGAGAAAGAATCTGAATATGGAGATGAGGGGAGAGAACAGTATATCAAGGGAAATGAGAAAACATTGAGAAAAAGAAAGGTCTAGGAGCCAAGGAAGTGGAGGGGAAGAAAATTGATTGGACACAGTTGAGGTAGCAGTCGTTGGAATGGGAGAAGCGTGAATGGAGAAGAAAATCTCGAGGAAAGGAGACTTGGAAACGGGAGAGTAGTAAATGCAGCAGTCAAGGATTAAAATGAACAGATGCAAATTTTGAAAATCATGAAGGAAAGGAAGGGAGTAGTGGAGAACTTGAACGCTTATTGGGTAAAAAGAAGGCAAGTGGAGCCCATGAAGCTCAAATGCATGAGAAGCCGACACGTAAGAGAGAAGGCATTGAGAGTCATTCTTAGAGCAGAATTTTTGTGGGAGTGACACATCAGCAGAGTCTCTATCTAGTGATTTTGTTTTATAAAGTATATATATATATATATATATATATATATATATATAGTCATATATATTTCAATTTATGCAATGTGACTTAAGAAATTTCTACAAACTGCACACCACAGCACATACATGTTCATGCGAGTTCAATTAAGTCATTTGTAGCTAGCTTCCACTTGTGGTGGAAAGTGGTCACCTTGTTAATATTGTTTTGTTTTGGTGTGAGGTGTCTGATTAGTAGTTGAATTGACCCTGCTCATTGCTCATGATTTTTGTATTACTAATATAAACTGTTACTTTAATTTAGCACACTCTAGAGTTTATAGTACATACTACTACTGATAATACACACAACAAACTATATGTTTTGTGGGTCATATTTCTGATTGGATTGATTTCTGATTTTATTTATTATTTCATCATAAAACTTCAAATTTAGTTTTGATAAATATGTATGCAATAATTTAAATTGAAAAATAAATCAGACCATTGATAATTTGAAACTTTGCTAGCATTAGGGCAAATGATAAAGCATACTGAGAAAATCATATAGGAAGAGATACCATATTCTTCAAGATTAGTCTTAGTCCCAAAGAACACTGAATTGAAGCTTTAGCCAAACCATATATTGATGTTTCAGTTGAAGCACATATTCTCAATCTACTTATGACTATTCTCACGTTTATAAGAAATTCTTTCCGGAGCATGAGTTTGTATTTCACACAAGCATATTCGTTCGATCATAGTTGTAGCTAACTGTGCTCGTTCTCCCTTTCGATGAAAGGATCTTGCTCGCTTTTTGTTAAAGGTCTCATCTCGATTCCATTAAGGGTCTAGTTCTGGACTTGCTTGACCCACAATTGAATTTCGCTTTTTTATTTACATCGGAAAGATAATTGAATTTCACCTTTGTATTTACTACTTTAATATTTCATTTAACTAAAAATATATTTCAATGGTCAAGATTTATGCAGTTAAAAATTCAAGATCCATGCAGTTAAAAAATTCAACTGTAGATGATGCTAATCCCATTTTTAACCATTTTTATCCAGGGTAAGTCGTACACAACACATATCACCGAAGCCAACCGTAGCGCCGCCATTCTTCTTCACCCTCCTCCGCCGAACCGAACCGCAGCGCCGCCCTTCCACTCCTTTTTCCTGCTCTCTCCTCCGTCACTATCTGCTTCGTTCTTCGTTGTGTCCTTCTTCTTCACCAGTCTCATAGCTTCAAATATTGCTAGCAATAGCTTGGTGTTTCTAAGGAAGGTTTGTGTTCTTTTCTAATTTTCTAGTTCCGGGTCTGTTCCTGTTTTCAACATGGGATATCAAAGCTAGTGCTATTGCTTGGTGTTATGTTGTTCACTTCAGCTTTCTGATATGTATTTGTTTTTACACACTCAGTAACTGATATGTAAACATGTATGTTTTACTTGTTTCTATAGTTCTATTTACTTTACTTTTGCTTGATTAAGGATTTGTTGTAGTAGTCTCATTCATCATTTTCTATTTGACTGTTTTTGGGTCTGGGAGTGTTCTGGTAAATTTTGAAAGGTTTGTGTTTTTGGGTGTCCTATGTTTCAATGTAGAGCATATTAGTATATTACAAAATATTTAACATTATAGTCATTGTCTTGGTTTCAATTTTTTTTTGTGTATTCATTTTTTGTGTGTGTGTGAATTTAGATGGCTTTATTCCCAGAACACCCTGCATATGTGTAATGTGTTTCTCTATGTTTGTTGGGTGGCAGATATTTGTTCATTTTAAGTGGACTGAGAGTTTTGATTTTTGAAGACTTGTAAGATGTTGGCCGGCGATCCTGCAAAAAGGATATCATTTAATCGATGTATTAGGAATGGTGATTTGGTTATTGTTTATGAAAGGCATGATAGCATGAAGGCTGTAACAGTTGCTGAAGGATCAGTGCTGCAGAATCGATTTGGCGTTTTCAAATATTCGGACTGGATAGGGAAGCCATTTGGGTCAAAAGTATTCAGCAACAAGGGTGGTTTTGTGTACTTGTTAGCTCCTACGCCAGAACTATGGACTCTTGTTTTAAGCCACAGGACTCAGATTCTATATATTGCAGACATTAGCTTTGTTGTCATGTACTTGGAGATTGTTCCTGGTTGTTTGGTTCTTGAATCTGGAACTGGAAGTGGTTCTTTAACTACTTCACTTGCAAGGGCAGTAGCTCCTGCAGGACATGTGCATACATTTGATTTCCACGAGCAAAGGGCTGCATCAGCTAGGTAACATCGAAGGGACTATTGAGATTGCCAGTTTAATATTGTATCTGTCACTATCATTTATCTGATATTTGATACATGTGTTTTTAGCTTTCAACAAAACCTTGTGTTTTATTTTCATTTTTTTGCATATTGTTTTGTTTATTCTATTGATGAAATTGTAAGTGATAGAGACCTGAAAAGATTATGCTGGATTAAAGGGAATTTTATTGAATTCAAAGCGGACCCAAAGAGCTATTACAATAGTTGGAGAAAAGGAAACCAGAGCATAACCTCCTCAGTCCTCACAGAAAATATCATTTGTCCAGCAAATATGCCTAACAAACTTTGATCATCGCAACTGCATCACCTTGTTCATGCTAACCTCCTAGAATACCGAATACCGCCCGCCTTGTGTGTGTGAATCCTTACCTCCTATGCACCCACCTCACCTTCTGTCTGGCCCGTTAAGGCTCTCCTCCTCTTGCCTAACTAATCCAGATAGACCACGCTCACGTTGGCTATCCCCTGTAACTTCCTTCTGGAGATATACTTACCAGATCTTGTGCTAGGGTCTTCATCATTTAGGACATTTTCTAAAATTGGATCTCTATCAGTAAACCATAGGTTTGGTGAACTAATACTCCATTATTCAGAATGCCAACACTCAAGTACAAGTTTATTTGTTTGTACTCAGCTTTTGATCTGTTACATCATTTAAGACACAACAAAACATGATTAACAAAACTTACGATAATTACAGTATCTGTGTGTTTGTTTGTCTGTGTGTGAAAGTGTGAGAATACACTTAAGTTGCTCAATATCAAGGTAAATTGTGCTTCTGTTATTTGTTTCGCAGGAGTTACAGAATTGTTCCTGACATATTGTTAACTTCTTTTCTTCCATGTAGGGATGATTTTCAGAGGACTGGTCTAAGCAACTTAGTCAGGGTGGGAGTGAGGGACATTCAGGGTCAGGGATTTCCTGATGATTTTGCTGGCTTGGCTGATGCAGTTTTTTTAGATCTACCCCAGCCTTGGCTAGCTATTCCTTCAGCTGCCAAAATGTTAAAACAAGATGGCACGCTTTGCTCGTTCTCCCCATGTATTGAACAAGTACAACGATCATGTGAAACACTTAGAACCAGCTTCACTGGTACTATTCAATTTTCTACTTTCTGTCTTCATCTATGTATTCCTTTTTAGATTTGAACTTGTTGAACCACCATGTTACTTATATTTTTTTGCTCTTTCTCTCATAATATTCACGTAATTAGTGCAGTTTATTAATCACTGATGAAATTCATGTGTAACTGTGTGTTTATGTAATAGATATAAGGACTTTTGAGGTGCTCCTACGCACATATGAAGTTGGAGAAGGGAAAATGGAAAGATTACAGGAGAATGGGAAAGGCTCTAATGGTTCACTTCCTTGTAAGAGGAGGCAGTGTTCAGATGGAGGCTATGTGCTCAGCAGTAATATTTCTTCTGTTGTAGCTAAACCTTGCGGTGAAGCTAGAGGTCACACAGGCTATTTGACATTTGCAAGGCTTAAATGTCTCTCATGAGTGTTATCATGTCCATTTGGATTTTTGTAGGAGAGAAAATACTGTATTTTTATGATCTATTCAATTTGAACATCATAAACAGTGTTCGGGAGCAGATATTTGAAGCTAGATTTCTGAGCAAATCCAATTCTCCAAACCAGTGTAGTCTTCAGCAGGAAAGAAATGGATTTCTTCTGAAGTGCTTTCTTGTTAGTATTTGCACAAATGTGCTTGATTGTGTTCTCTAATTAAGCCTCAAGGAATGATTTTTTATGTTTGAAATGGAATGAAAATGATCCTGAACTAGACTCGGAAGAGGTAGAATTAAGTATGCTATGAGAAGCTTAATAACAAAAGATGTTTCCTGCTATGTGTATCTTCCACCTAATTTTAAGTATAAGAAGGCGTGTATCATTTGATTAAGATTTAAGATACTTGGCTCTTTTCGACTGTATTCATATGTCAAGCCGGGACAACACTGCAGAGTGCCATAAAAATATATTCCTTGTAGGGCAAATAGTCAACTGGCCAAACCATCTCAAGAAGCCACAAAATAAAACTAATTGTCTGAAAATGTTTTGTTCAACAAAGTTCATTTCAGTGATTTTCACGTCTCGAAACTGTGAGCAAAAAAAATTCCATCTTGAGTGTATCAACTTTTTTGGTTACATGGAGGCAGTGACGGATCCATAAATTTTATGTAGTGAGGGCAATATATACATATAAATTCGTAATAAAAAAATTAACATATTCTATTAGGAGTGAAGACATTTTTTACCAAAGAAGACACAAGTGAAGTCATTTTTTACCAAATGGGTCATCAAAAACCACATATTTCACTACTCAAGTGAGGGCATTTAGCAATGTGGAACACAAGTGAGGGCATTTAGCAATGTGGAATATAAGTAAGGGCAATTTTTATCAAAGGAATCATAAAAAACCACATACTTTTACCACTCAAATTTTTTTCTAATGTATTTTTTCATATTTAAGTGAGGGCACTTGCCCTCATACTCCACAACTTGGATACGTCCCTGCATGGAGGGCTGGAGTCCGATGAGTGTATCAACTTCATTTTCATCATATAGGCCTGAAGAGAGTTCATGGTCGTTTGATCTACACATTTTCGACTCATGCGTTCGTCAAGGTGTCAACCCTAGTTTGTATATGTGTATAAGAAGTGTTATGAATAAATAAATTTTTGTGTCACTTAAGTAAATTGGTTAGTGTGTGTTTATTTTTGTTAAAATTTTTAATAACACATTCATTCTACTAACACACAAGCAACATATATTAGTCAAATACACATTTAATATCCACAGTTCAATAACAATAAGCGTTGACGGATGCTCGCAATAAGCGTTGAACGATTGGCCATGAAATACAACTTAATTCCCATCAATGAGAATTGGACGCCAACTTCATAGTTACGATATAAAATGACCTCACCACTACATCACACCTCTTACTTGTGAAATACGAATTCAAACTCTCTTGAAATATATATATATATATAAAAGTACAAAGACCCGATTAACCTTTACCGCTAAGGGTTTTGATATTTAAATGACTTATCGTGCCAAACATTTTTTGACACTCAAAATATATGCAAAGTTCAACGATAGAGAGAGGATCACATGTCTTCATGACTTCTCTAATTACATCAAATGAAGGGTGTACGGAACTAACCGAAGTGTTTGTTACTGAATAATATTATCTTCACACCTAAAAAATAAGGTGTGGAGAGGTGAAGGAAGCGAGAGATAGGAAGAAAGAAGAGAGAAAGTAAAGATGTGATAGGTGATTTGATTGATAGAGAAAAGAGAAATAAATTAAAATGAAGGTGGAAAAGAAGTAGAGAAGTGTGTATATATCATAACCCGTTTGTTACTATTAAGTAACATACAATTTTTTCTCTAGAAAATGGACGCATGTGTTTCATTTTCTTTGTCTGACACTAATTATTATCTCTTTCAATATAAATAAAAAATTGGGTCATATTTTTTTACTATCGACACCACTCCATTCTCACTGAAAACAAAACAAACAAAAAATAGAATAAAGAAAACTTCACTTCACCCACCACAAAGCAATGAAAAAGGGTAACAGTAGCTTCCTTCAATTTTGCAGTTTCGTAGCAATTATCGCCAAAAAATCCAAAACTTCTCCTCCTATTCCTATGCATATGATTCCCCAAACATCTCTTCACTGATTCTCCTCCCAATTTCTCAGCTCCAGGTTCCTCTTCCTCACTCTTTCTATTTCAACTTTTTGTTTTTTCCAAAAATTAAAAAATCAATTTTGATCTCTTCCCTTCTTACCCACTTCAATTTTCAACTTCCAATTTTCGTTTTGACCCTTTTGATTGCCTCTTGCTTTGATAATCCAAAGTGGGTCTCTTCCTTTTTGATCCATGGAAAATTCCATTATCTGCACACACTTTGGATGTGGTTTTATGTTTAATTTTTTTCCTGTTCTGAAATTGTGATCATGGTTTTTTTTTTATCTGCAATTATAGTAACGATGTTCTTCTTGTTGGTTGATGCATCCACATAGCTTACCAGTAAAGAAAAGAATCAATTTTCCCATAATTTGAAGTTTAACAATTAACATTGAGCACATGAAATTGTCGGTGAGACTAAAAAACTAGTATAAAATAGCTTTGCCCTTGAATAATCTAATTTGTCATATTCTTCTTTTAATTTCATTCTAATTATTTAATTTTTTTTATCACATTGATCACTTCTTTGTTGATCTTATTTTTCAGTCCTGATTTTTTTTACTTTTGAAATGCGTACATGTTGCTTTGAAGCATGAGGATTAGCTGCATTGCTTAGATATTCTTTGCCCTTCGCCGATAAACAAGTGATCCATCATTGCTTTAAAATAGTATTAAGATATTTATGTGTCAGAAAAATATATGTTATTATCATTTAATAGGACTTTGTCTAAATAACATGTGTGCACAAGGTATATATAAGAATATCTGGTCTCATTAATATTTTACTTGGTAAAATAATTGCATGATGAATGGCAGGTTCCGCTACCTTGTGATGATATTGTTGTTTTCTTTTAATGCTATCTGTGTGTATTTTGCAGGTGAGCAAGAGGAACTGTGATTAACCATATTAAGGGGTATATTATGAGGGAGGGTCCTGGTTTGTGGAGGTAGATAGACTTATGCAAGCATAGAATCCTCGCCTGGTTTCTGGGAGGCTAGTTTTCTCAAATCTTGTACATGTAGCACCATCAATTTTTGATAAGTTGAAGAGTGGGATAAATCACAAGCTGAAAAAAGGGATTGGGAAGCTGGAACAATGGGTTCTGTTTGTTGTTGTCTGAGTTTTGACGATTTTGAAGATTATGTAAATCCAAATAGTCCTGTGTATAGGAACTGTGCTTGTCTCAGCTGCTTGATACAGAATGTTTTGAATGTGGTATGTCTTCACAATTCACATTCTATTTCCCTGCCTCTTTCGCGTTTTGTTTCCTTTCCTCTTAGTTGTTCATGGAAGGGTGATGCTCTGTGTTATGTTTTGCTGTACATAATTTGAATTTGATAGCTTCCCCTGTGACTTAGTGCATCGTTTTCCCATGAAGTCCATGCTTGTGGGATGGAAAATCTGTAGCATTTTCAGGTGCAATGCAACTGATTTTTTTGTTAGCATTGGTGTAAACATGCGTCTCTCCATTGTTCCTTTGGTAGGGATATCTAACTTGGAAAAAATATACGTATCGGTTTTTTCGCATTAGCCTCTCTTTATTTTTCCCTAGAACGCTAGTCTTGAAATGTGTCATAGTCCTTAAAGTTCACAAAATGTGATGTCCAACATTTATGCACTTGTTAAGGAATCTTATGAGTGCTATTAATGCTAGAAATGACTCTTAAAAGTTAAGTTACACGCTGAGGGGTTAAGTTTACATATGAAGCTCAAATGATTGCTTGTTTCTCCTTACAAGGCCTCTAATAAATTAAACTAAGGGCAATTTAGAATGACCTATTGTTTGATTTAGTAAATATTCAGCATCTTTGCATCTAACTGTCGAAAGTCCATGGTGTAAATCCACTGTATTGATTACCATTGATATCAGTGAACTGCAACTGGAAGAATATTTTAGTCGTAAATCTGTATTTCAGGATAATGCATCTTGACATTGATGAGGGCTATATTTTGTAATAAAAACATAACCATTTTCCTATTTTTCTCAAATTTCAGTATACATCAATATTCCGTAGAGGGGAAGTGCATTCACTACCTTCATCTATTCAGGGAACAGCATCTATGACTTCTGCTGCATCGCTTGATAATTCTCTCTCTGACCTGTACCGATCTCCTCCAAGGCCCTTACCTTATGATGCAGAACCTAGATATTTCCGCTCACAACGTGATGGTCTAGTTTCAAGGCGTGATAAGAGTTCAAGTCATTCAAATGAGGAAACAGAACCTCTGAGAAGTGATGTAGAGGTGGATCCAGAATCTTTTAATTCAGGAGACAAATGGAATGGATGTGCCGGTGATGATGGATCAAAGGAATGCCGTTCAAAGTCCGCACTAAAAATTTCATCAGCAAAATATACAACTGGAGTTGGGCTTATTTATGCATCATCAGAAGAGGAAGATGTCTGTCCAACTTGTCTTGAAGGTAGCTTAAGAACGTCAAATTTTCATTAAGAGAACCCTTAATACTTATTTGGACTTAAAATTTGATGAAGTGTTGATCTGGTTCACAAGATGCTTGATGACACATCTTAACATCAACAACACCTTTCCTCCCTAGATGGAGTCGATTACATGGATCAAATACGCTATAATCTCTAATCAGTAAATTTATAGCCAGGAAGGGCCTATTTAAATCTAACTCCTTAATGGTTTGATATATAGTTTCTCTTGGTCTTTTTCTTTGCCTTCATCTAACTATCGGACTACCCTTCATTTGACCTAATTTTCTTAGTAGTGGTTCTCAAAGTCTTCTCCATACATATCTAAAACACCTAAGGCAAGACTACCACCATTTCAATGATAGTTTTTACCTCACCTTTTCTCCAGTGCATTCATTCCTAATCTCATTTTTTTTCTTTATGTCTCACATTCTTGTGTGTGGCTTTTAACCGCTTAGCATCCAGTTCCATACAATATCATTGGTCTTATAGTTGTGCACCTGTGTAGTAACATTTTTCTTTGAGCTGAGTGGTATTTTTAAAATTAATACCCAAAGTACACCTCCAATTTATTCATCCTGCTTATGGGTTACATCTCTCTATTTCCTTTTCATTTGGTATAGTGGACTCTAGATGCTTAAACCAAGTCTCGAATTTGACACATACCAAGAGAGTTGGATGTTTTATGATATATTTACTTATTACATGATGGATGATGCTATTGATCTTGTGAGTCTATATTATGTATCAAATATCCTTTTACTTAACCACTTTTTCCCCTCGTGCCTTATCAGTCAAATGGGGATGATAAAATATGCTTCGCTTGGTTGTTTCATTAGTTGTACCTGAAGGTAGAAACCAATAATACACCAATGTTGAAGCAGCTTTGTCTTAGAAGTTAGAATGTAACTTTTGTAACAGGAACTTAGGAGGCCAATATTTAGTTCTGAGCTGTAATCTTTGTGAAACTCTGATCATTGCTGCAATTAAGTGGTTATTTGTACTGCGAAACACATTATTAAGAGAATCAGATCTGGTAGATTCTTATGTTTCTACAATTATTTTTGCTTGCAGAATACACTACTGAGAATCCAAAGATAATGACAAAATGCTCTCATCATTTCCACCTTGGTTGCATTTATGAGTGGATGGAGAGAAGTGATAACTGTCCAGTTTGTGGAAAGGTAATAATAATACTACTTATTTTCTAATTTCTTTCTCAGTGAAATGATTTTAAGTTCTGTGGCCTTAACATAGAAATAGAATGCGTAAAATTCATTGTCTTAAGAGGTGAAAACAGGACTAGACTGGTTTGGTTAGTCTGACCGGTTATCTGCCATATCTCCAGTTTGTTTCTTCCCAATAAACTGCATTGCGTGCAAACTTTTTTGAACTGGTTTGAACCAGCTAGTTCCAGTTCAAACTGACAAATCGGTTCTAATCCACCTATCCCAGTGGCTTGGCTGCACTGCCTTCTCACTGGAATTTCACATTTCACATTTCACATTGAATAATGATAGATTGAGACCCTTAATTACTAGGGTCTACCAGAGAGTGAGAAGGAATAGAGCGGAAAATAGCCTGAGTTATAGTATAGACTGTTAGTTACAAGGCTGTTGTTTGTAGCACAAAATTGGAGATAACTGTCCATGATGGCAATTAGTTTGCTAGAAATGAATAGGTGAGCTGAATAAAGGATTGGCAATCACTTGAATAGAGTGCGCATTGGGGACACTTGTGTGTCTCTCAAACACTCAAAGATCATGTTCATTCTTGTACCATTCTAAGGCATTGGGTCAGTTAAACAAAGTTTCTCTCTCTTTTCATTACCAGTTCTGGCAAATAGTCAGCGGTAAAGTAAAAGTTAGGTTTGGCACTATACATCAGGATAGAACTACACCTGGCCCTGTTGTGAACAATAGTTCAAAATATCAATTTTGCTTGACTTGTAAATGCTGAACAAATAAACCACTACTCTTAATAGTGTAGGAAAATGCACTATTATGAATATTTTTTAGTTTATTAACTAGTTTATTAATTAAAAAAATTTAAGCATGATTTAATTGTAATAATGGTTTTCTATCTTATGCAACATTGCTTAGGTTATAGAATAGAATACGGAAGTTGAAAGTTTTTACTGACATAGAAAGCATTTATTACATTGGAAATGCGTAAGTGCAATAAATGATTCCATTTTTAATACTTTTGTATCCTTTTCCCGTGGCCTATGCAATGTTGCATAGGTTTGACAAACCCTTCTGATAAAGGACAAGCTTCTGTTTTACCAAAATACTACACAGATTACTGATTAGGAAATTTTTTAAAGACTTCTTTAACTTGACCTTGGTTTGATGAAATAACATATATGTTAGGGTTTAGGTTGCCTATTAGGAGTTGGACTGCATAGTTAAGGTATTTCATTTAATTAAATTAAAACAAGTAAAGATCCTGACAAATACAAACATAGAAAGCATATATATTCATGTTAAATCTTTTCATAGATCGTCAAGGACCCTTTACCCTTTATTGAGTAATGTAATGATTCAAGGGATTCTCACTAATAACAAACCTATTTGATAACATCTCCAATTATTGATTTATTTTAAGTGAATCCAATGTGATTTTTTTTATTCTACAATAGACCTTGGTTTGATGAAATAATGTAGGGAAATTGACTAGTCATTATGATTACTTTGCATTTTTCAGCATCTTCGGCTTTGTTTGGGAGTTCTTAAGAGAGGGGAGGGAGGGGGGGCTTGTTCGGAAGTTCAAAATTTCACAAAACACCCCTAATTTGGGGGAACTCAACAAAACAATTTAAGGATGCTCTTGGAGGGTTTCCAGAAATTCCCAAAACCCTTTCCCTCTTTTTAAAAAACTCACAAACAATGGAAGAGCTTCTCATGAGCCTCCCATCTCCCTTCCCTCCCCTCCAAAGTCCAAATCACAAACAGAGCCTATGGAATATCTAATAACCCTCTTTAAATTTTCATGAGAACTCAGGTAGTAATTTATGTGCTACTTGACATGATGGCATTTTCTCTGGTGTTGCAATTATTTTTCATTGGTATACTTATTGATATTGTGGTGTGACAAGTGTTTATTTAACTAGATGTTATTTACGGGAACAAACAGCTTCATAGGGTAGTTGCTTCTCTCGATACAGGGTAGGAGCGTTTATTTGTTGTGTCATGTGTAGTAACTAGCAGTTTGTTGACTGGTTTGTTAGATGTGACTCATTTTAGTTGATTAGTATGAATGCAGAAAATTTGGAGCCCATAATATTATCCCATGAAAGAGAGGAAGGAGGATTCATGTGACATGTTGTTACTCTAGAAATTTAAATATAGGTTTAATTGTACTTTTGATCCCTCTAAATTGTCTTGTGTGCGATTTTTGTCTCCTGTGTGCTTTTTTGAGCCAATTAAGTTTTTCTATTTTTAAGATGGAAGCAAATTTTGTCCCAGGTTAATTTCTTTTGGGTCCTTATATTTTAAACTTTTCAAACCAGGCCTTTCAAAAAAAAATTCCTTTCAAGTTGCCCTACCATTATCTGCACTCTTGGACACACATAAGCCGTCTTGGATGTGTTAATTGTAATGGAAGATGACAGAAATGGAAAAAAGTTAAAGGGCTAGTTTAAAAAGTTAAAAAATATGAGGACTAAATTTGCATAACGAGAATTTTAGTGTTTAGAAACATACATGATAGGCAGTAAATAAGTGTCTATTAAAGTGTTTGGTTAAGTTATGACCTACACCTACCATGCTAATTTGACCTTATTTCAGTAAATTTCTTAACTAAGCTTATTGATAAGTGCTTATATGATCAGTGTACAATTGTTTGTTGTCATAGAAGTTTAATTCAACTGTTTACTTGAATGCATCAATCAAGACTAGCCAGAGTTTGAGTAATATTTTCTTTAGCTGTTGGCATAGTGTAAATTGTAGGTGCTAAGTTGGAGTTTAATGATTCATGAGAGATTGATTATATATTTGGGTCTTTGATTTGGTGTAGGTGATGCTATTTGATGAATCCACATTTTCTTGATTATTTCTCTCATGGGTAAAGTCAGCAACAGAAGAAAAGACAAACGTAAGTATAGACATTGTGAATATTGAAGATGAAGTGCTTGTATATGTATAGTAAGGACCAAAAGTTTTCTTAATCATTGTTGTGAGATCAATCTCATCCCAGTTGCTTTTTATATTTAAAGTTTGTCCAAAACTGTGAAGAAAAAAGAATATGCAATTCAGATGGAAACTTTGTCATGGCGTCAACATGTATTGAGAAAATAACAGAAAAGAGAGAGAGGAAGAGAACTCTGTTAATCTGAATATTCTATCATTAATTGGTGCTTTCACTGTTGAGTGATACAATGAATATATAGCCTTCAATAGAGACTTCTAGTAGCTCACGTGCTAGTCACGTGATCTGTTAAATTAAGCATTTCACATGCTTCTGCATATATATATCCCTAACATTCCCCCTCGAGCTCAAGGTGGGTGAACAACAGAGAATCTGTCAACCACCTTGAGATTGTCTCGCAATGTTGTAAACCTAAGAGGAGATAGAGCTTTAGTAAAGATGTCTGCAACTTGAGCAAAGGAAGGCACATGAGTGATGGTGAGGTTTTTGCTCAAAACTTTTTCCCGAACAAAAAAGATGTCCAATTCCATATGCTTGGTCTTGTGATAGAACCCAGAAAATGTAGAAGTATTATTGATGAAGAACCCTAATCCCAAATTGGGAATTAGGGGAAAGATACAAGGAAGGATACCAAACACCTTCCCTAACCCAAGAGAGAACCACTTCTCTCTCAAGAACCCAATTCCCAAATGAATAACAAGATACCCCTAACTCTCTAATGTCTGTTATTTATAGGCTACATGCCTCAATAACATTCTAGCTAACTCACTAAGTATAACTAACTAACTAACTAATATGTGAGTACCTATCAATACTCCCCCCCTGAAAATTCACCTTGTCCTCAAGGTGAAGGACTGAATCCAATTGAATGCCAATGCTGAAAATGCACTACTATGCCACCAGGGTCCCATAGCAGAAAGCAAAGAGTCCAAAACATGTATGACTTGGGGAAAATCTTCACTGTCCTGCTGAAACTAATGTGGCCTAAGTACCATTGCTGAAAAAACAAGTAGCAGAAGTTCCAATTGATGCAAAGAGGTTGAAATAGTACTGTAGTAGCATCTTCAAAAGCAAACCTCGACATGAAAGAATTTGCAGGTACTGTCCCAAAACTAGCCAATAAAGGCTCAAGAAGTCCCATACTTGAACCAGCACTACAAATCAACCCTCTACTATCATGTGACTCAGGTTGTGAAAATGTCCAACTATCACAAATACGTTGATACCTCCAATTCTGTTGTTGCCTCCCAACCAAAACATTGACCTCAGCACTTTGAGAATTCAAACTTGGAAACCCAGCAACTAATTCAGCAAAAACATTTAGTTGGCATGACCAAGAACTTGAGTGACCCTGTGTTAGAAATGGTGGAACAAAATAATTTCCACCCGGATCCCACTTCTCCTGTTCATTGCTCAGAACTGTAAATAACTTCATAGTTTCAGCAAAAGCTTGTAGATTACCTGAATTGTTTCCCCACAGCTGCTGTAAAATTCTTTGAGACTTTGTAGCATGAAATCTGGCTCCCTGTTGTCCCTTGTAAATGGGTAAATTGGATTTTAACCCAAAAGCTGAAACGTTGGCCCAATATTCATCAAGGCCCAATTCCTTCCAACTGAGATTTGGGCTTGGCCCATTTGGATTGCAAGTCCAAACCTTGATCTCTGCCCTCTCCGTCCTTGCGCTGTGCCCGCGAGTGCCCATCCCCTCACAGCTTGACAGATCCAGCGGCGCCAAGTTACGGCCGCCAGCACGCCACAACTCCGGCGGTTTCGCCGGTGGTGGAAGTGGCCGCGCCACCCTCCAACAAATCCAAAGTGGACACAACTCTGCCCCTTCCAGTTTTGCAATATCCAGCGCACTACAAGGTGGATTCGGTGGTTTCGCCGGCGGACGAATCGCCTTCTCCGGCGTCGAGAGATTCAAGACTAATGTCTTGGCCTCCAGAAAAGCTCGCTCTTCCTTCAATATCGCTGGTTCAACCTCTGTTTCAAGATCGAATCTCTGAATTGCCACCGCCGCGGCATGTTCTGTCTCTGCCGCATCACAATTGGGTTTGTGTGGTGCTGCAATCTTCGATGGCCTCTGAAGCACCTTTGTTGCCGCTCTCTCTGCCTCCGACGCAGCCTCTGATTTCTGTGGCGCTTCAACCTTTGATTCCCCCTGAATCGCCCTCACCGCCATGGTTTCAAGATTCTCCGGCGACGCCTCTGCTTCAAAGGTTCGGTTCTTCTCTGCCATTGATGCAGATCCTGATTTCTTCTGCCACTCCTCCTCTGTTACTCGATTGTCCTCCACTAGTTCAAGATTGAGTTGCTTCATCTCAGAAATGAAAACCCCCTCTGTTTCAGACACTTGCTCATCCAACGTAGCGTCTCTCTCTTCTTCCGCCGTCATCTCCGTTTCACCCTCTGTTCCAAGATTGGCTTTCTGAATCCAAGAGGTTGAGTCTTCTCCTGCTTCACAAGCTTGCCCAGCCACCGCTGGGGTCTCACTTCCCTTCAACAACGCCGCTGCCGCTGTTCGCTCCACCTCGATTGCCGCCTCTGATTCTTGCCTTTCTTGTTCCATCTTCTGCCTCTTCTCTTCAAGTTCCCTCCACTGATTCTTCATTGACTCTAGTTCCCTTCTGCTCTCAGCAAACTCCTTCTGCAATTCCTTTACAAGAGCAAATATCTCCCTCCTTTCCTCACGTGAAAATGAATCCATGAATCCTCTAGCCATGGATGCTGTTGCGGTTGAATCTTCTTGGCCAGGGCACCTGAATCGGTGCTCTGATACGAATGATAGAACCCAGAAAATGTAGAAGTATTATTGATGAAGAACCCTAATCCCAAATTGGGAATTAGGGGAAAGATACAAGGAAGGATACCAAACACCTTCCCTAACCCAAGAGAGAACCACTTCTCTCTCAAGAACCCAATTCCCAAATGAATAACAAGATACCCCTAACTCTCTAATGTCTGTTATTTATAGGCTACATGCCTCAATAACATTCTAGCTAACTCACTAAGTATAACTAACTAACTAACTAATATGTGAGTACCTATCATCTTGGCATGCAAAATAGGATTCTGTGTAAGCGCAACTGCACTCATGTTGTCACAATACACATGAGGAGTCTTGTAGGGAATTTTTAATTCAGTCAATAAGGACTCAACCCAAAGAATTTCTGCATTGGTATTAGCTAAGCTCCTGTACTCAGCCTCAGTGCTAGAACGAGCTACTAAGGTTTGCTTCTTGGAACTCCAGCTAATGAGATTGGGACCAAGAAAAATGCAGAATCCAGAGGTGGATCTTCTGTCATCAATATCTGATGCCCAATCAGCATCACAGTATGCTGCTAAAGTCTGAGGTGCTTGCATGGAACTCTTCTGAATGAGTAAGCCGTGTGAAGCTGTACCCTTAAGGTATCGTAAAATCCTCTTTACAGCCCTCCAATGCTCCTCTAAGGGCTGGGCCAAAAATTGACAAACTTTGTTAACTGAAAAGCATATCTCAGGCCTAGTAAGCGTTGCATATTGCAATGCTCCAACTATAGACCTGTAAGAAGTTGGGTCTGATAGATAATCTGCACCATGCTTGGTGAGTTTGTGTCCACTTATCATAGGAGTAGAGATGCCCTTAGCCTCTGCCATATGAGCTCTCTCAAGAAGATCATTGGTATACTTTGCTTGAGTCATGAGAAGTGACCCATTCTGCAACCTCTGAACTTGGATGCCTAGGAAATAATCCAACTCCCCAAGCTGTTTAAGAGCAAATTCTGAGTTGAGCTTGCTTACTAGCTGACTGATCAAAGACACAGAAGAGCCCGTGATGATGATATCATCTACGTATACTAACAAATAGACACTGTCAGTCTTAGTATGCAGAGTGAATAATGAGGGATCACACTTGCTAGAACTAAAACCATACTTAAGCAAGGCTGATTTTAATCTCTCAAACCAAGCCCTGGGTGCTTGTTTGAGTCCATATAGAGCTCTTTGCAGCCTACAAACAAGGGATTTATCTTGCTGTTCAAAGCCTGGTGGTTGTACCATGTAGACTTCTTCCTCAAGCAAACCATTGAGGAAAGCATTGTTAACATCTAACTGCTGAATGTGCCAGTTATTGGATACTGCCAGTGTTAAGATGATTCTGATGGTAATGGGCTTGGCCACAGGTGAGAAGGTCTCGGAATAGTCCAGTCCTGCTCTTTGACTAAAACCTTTTGCCACAAGTCGTGCTTTGTATCTACTTATGGTCCCATCATGGTTCTCTTTTGCCCTATAGATCCATTTACATCCAATGGGCTTTATGTTAGGGGGCAAAGGCACGAGTGTCCAGGTCTGATTGTGCATCAAAGCATCAAATTCCTCCTTCATAGCCTTGAACCATTTAGGGTCTGCCAATGCTTTCTTTGTAGAAATAGGTTCTGCAGCTTGTGTGAGCAACAAAGTAGGAAATAGTCTAGGTTTCACAATGCCAGATTTGGCTCTAGTAGTCATGGTGTGTGTATTGTGGGGATAAACAATTCGTGAAGGTGAAGAAGATGTGTTTTGTGGTGTGGTATGTGTGGTGGAACTGCTAGATGGTGGAGGTGAAGTATGTTGATGAGTAGGCTGTGCTGAAGTAGTGTTATTGCCTGAGTTAGTTGCTGGAGCTTCAAGTTCTGTTGGTGAAGGTGTTGCTATATGTTGTGAGGACTCCTGCTGAGAAGAGGGTGAAGGAGACACCGAAAGAGCAGGAGTAGGTGCTGGGGAAACTAAGGGAATCACAGAAGACACGGGAGTGATATGTGTCTCTGTGTCTGCAGAGGGAAACAACTCTGAAAAAGGGAGCCTAGTTTCATTGAACAAAACATCTTTGGAGATAAAAATCCTACCAGAACTGTCAAGACACTTGTACCCCTTATGACTAGAGGAGTATCCAAGGAAAACACTTTCTTTGGACCTATAGGATAATTTGACATTATGATAGGGTCTAAGGATACCAGGCACAGCCAAATACTTTAAGAAATTTACAATCAAAAGGTTGTTTGAGAAGCTTGAAGTAAGGTGTTTCATGATTGAGAACAGAAGTTGGTGTTCTGTTTATGGGATATGCAGCAGTCAAGAAGGTATGATCCCAGTCGGCCAAAGGGAGCTTGGCATGTGCTAACATGGTTAACCCTATTTCAACAAGATGCCTGTGTTTTCTTTCCACGCTCCCATTTTGATGGTGTGTGTGTGGACAAGTTTTTCTGTGTAAGATTCCTTGGTCAGTGAAAAGTTTAGTCAAGGAACGAAACTCTCCTCCCCAATCACTCTGAACTGCTTTGATTTTGTGATTTAATTGTGCTTCTGCCATTGTCCTAAACTGAACAAAAGCTGTGTAAGCAGCAGACTTGGTTCTTAGAGGAAAAATCCAAGTGAACCGTGAAAAGGCATCAACACAAGTCAAGAAATAAAAATATCCATCAGAAGATTCTGTGGAAGCAGGACCCCACAAGTCAATGAACACAAGTTCCAGAGGAAAAGTATAAACAGTAGAGGAAGAATGAGAAGAAAGCCTATGAGACTTTCCAAGGCAACAAGCTTGACAAACAGTAAAATTGTATTTAATAGGAACAGGAACATTACATTGTGTTAAAGCATGTTTTAGGGCCTCATGATGAGGGTGCCCATACCTAGCATGCCACAAGTCATACAAAGTAGGTCCTATTACAGTAGCTGACTGAACATTGTTTGAACTAATACTAGAAACAGAATTACAAAGAGAATTTTGACTAGGTTTAGACAGTTTATCAGAAACTGAAGAGGTAGGAGCAGGATGGAAAGCTTGAAAAGTATATAGCCCATCTTCACCAACTATCCCTTGTACCAGAACTGCTTCAGTAACCTGAGATTTAACACAACAAGAGGTTTCATGAAATTCAAAGAAAACACAATTGTCCTTGCGAAATTTTTGAACACTAACAAGATTTTTGGTAATGCTAGGAACTAATAGAAGGTTTCTAAGGACAAGTGTAGTGTGTGGGTTAATGGGAGATGGAACACAAGCTGAACCAACGTTCTTAATTGACACACCTTGACCATTCCCCATAAACACTTGATCAGAACCTGAAGCTGAGTGATCATCATGAAACAAGGCAGAATCATTGGTTATGTGATGTGTTGCTCCCGAGTCAGGGACCCAAGAACTAGTGTCAGAAACAGGACCTGCAAGAAACCCCTGTGGAGTGTAAGAAGAACCCGGTCCTGAGCCAACCAGATAGGATTGTGGAGGTCTTGGAGAGGCACCCCTAGCGGACCAGCCACTGGAAAAATGAGAGCCTGGAGTATTCTGAGGCATTTGTGATCTCTGAGGAGTGGGGAAACCTGGTGGATAACCTGATGAATTCCACCTGGGTGCAGGACCATAGCCAGGAGCCATAGGTGAGACTGGGAATCCATAACTATTGTGACCATAAAATGGTGCACCATTAGGATAGAAGCTTGTGTTTCCATATCCGGAGAAGCCAAAACCAGGTGCTCCATAAGGAAACTGAGAGTTCTGTGGTGAATTCTGAGTTTGTGGAGCATTGCTGTGACAATGGTAGCAAATAGAGGCATCATGTCCTGATTTGAAACAGACCTGACACTGTACAGAGGATCGACCTCCACGGCCACGTCCACGGCCGCGACCTCCACCGTTCCCACGGCCACCAGAGTTCTCTGACTGATATGAGTCCTCATTAAAATCACGATCATAAGAGGATTCATGAGGAGTTGGGGCCGGTGGCTGATAGTTTGGCACTGGCGGAGGTGCCATGGTTGAGGAATTTGCAGGAGCTACAACTTGAGCCACATTAGCGGAAATCACCGACTCTCCAAGTTGTTTCTTCCTTGTGCGATCAAGACGAGCCTCATGACCAACAATCATTGCTTCAACTTCATTGATTGAGCATGATGTACCATGATTGTACACTAGCGTCATGAGAGCATCAAATTCCTCAGGTTGTCCATTGAAGATGACCTCCAAATGATCACGATAGGAAACTGGATCTCCAATTGAAATCAGTGTGTTAACAATGACCTTAATCTTACGCAAGTATTCTGAAGCAGATTTTGACCCCTTCGTCATCGATTGGAGCTCAGAACGTAGCCGCGTCGATTGTGCGAGACGCTGAGTCTGAAAGAAACCAGTGATTTCATTCCATATCTGATATGAGTGTTCACAATTGATCACCGTCGGAAGCAGATCATCGGAGAGCGTCGACAGAAGCCAGGTGAACAGAGCTGAATCTTGTTGCAACCATTCAGAGTACGCCGGATTCTCCGTTCCTTGCACGCGATCTTCTTCATTGAGAAAGCGTTGTGGAATCGCTGGATCGACGACGAACTTCTGCAGCTTTTGTGATCGAATCGCTCCCTCGATCTGCTGCTTCCATGAGAAGTAATTCTTCTCTCTAAGCTTGATGCTCAACTTGTGAGAAAGCACTGAAGAAGTCGAATCAGAAGCGGAAGCAGACGGAGCCATGGCTCACTGAACGTCGATAGCTCTGGATACCATATTGAGAAAATAACAGAAAAGAGAGAGAGGAAGAGAACTCTGTTAATCTGAATATTCTATCATTAATTGGTGCTTTCACTGTTGAGTGATACAATGAATATATAGCCTTCAATAGAGACTTCTAGTAGCTCACGTGCTAGTCACGTGATCTGTTAAACTAAGCATTTCACATGCTTCTGCAAATATATATATATCCCTAACAACATGTTCACCTATTATTGCTTCTTGGTTTATTGGTATTTTTGGTGTTACCTAGACAATGAAAATGTATATACTTATATTAGCTTAAGATGTGGTGGGAAAAAAGGAAGTCCTAATATCCAATCTCAATTATCATCACGTCGATCCGCAGACCGCAGTTGCAATGATAGATATATGTCTTGTGTATCCTGAAACACTTGAAAACTAGTAAGCCTTAAGGCTTGGGACGTTAGTTATTATGAAACACTCGACATCGTCTGAAAATTAGAACTTCTGATGAGGATGTCTGTAAAGTTTCCTTGGTAATTTCCTCGTTCAAAATAGTAATTAGTTTTCATATTGTCCATGGTTACAATACCTTGGAGAACAAAATTAATTAATGAAACTTGTAAATCTCCTAGGAACCGTGTAAAGTATTAAGCAGCCAAATAGCTATTATCTTATGGTCAAAGTTCTCATGCCAAACAACTAGGAAAAGAAAATACTATAAGTAAATTTGCTTTAAGTCGTCATAGTACGAGTTCCTTCTTTATAATGCAAATTTATGGTCTCTTTTAGACAAAATTTATTGCTACTATATTTAGTGGCAAACAGAGTCTCAAGATTCTCCAACAATGTTTTTTTTCTCACCTTTTCCACATCTCGACTAATCTTGTTTGCGATGCGTGATTCCCGCTGGCCAAGCATTATTTTAAAAACACCAAGAACAAGATTCTGTGAGCTCTAGTTCCACCCCAGGTTGTCCTAGTGGCAGTCTTCGACCACTAGGCCAAGAAGTTCGATTCTTATAATAAGGAACTGAGATAGTACCCTAGTAGCTGTCTTAGACCACTAGGCCAAGAAGGTCGATTCTTATAATAAGGAACTGAGATAGTACGAGAGACGCATAACTTTTAGTATGATTTTCTTCTTTTGAGTTAAATGCAAGTTGAGCCCAACTTGTGGAGGACTGGACCAAAATATATGGATACGTTGATACGATCATTATAATTGATAGTAGTTGCTGGTAACAGGGCTAACATATTTGCATGCCTAACAAACAGGATTACATTGTTTGCAGCAACTGCTCTCACTCTCAGAAGCTATCTTGGCAGTATTATATGGACTGTAGTCTATTCTTTTCTTTTCTGAGACATGCAAAGTTTGAGCTCCTTCCTCGATCACAGCGTCTCCAAGTTCTTAACACATTTACCATAAAAAAAGGGAAACTTTACAATTTCTCTACAAGCTCCTCACCAGAGCTGTTGCTTAACATGCTAGGACTAATACTTTTTTATCTTTGTCAATAGCCAATTTTTCACTTCTATTTCAACCTGGGGGATGCCTTTCTCAGCACAGCTATTCAAGTTGTGACTTTTAAAGTCTCCTCTCCTTAAGGCGTTCTTTCAATTAAGATATTTGGCCATTTTATTGGGGTTATGTTTCTTTGTTGAGCTTTCTCCTACCCATTCTCACTTGGCATATTTGAGCCTAAGATTTGAAGAGGGTGGTGCAGAAAGGGGAAAGTGGTTAAAGGTGTGTTCTTTCCTGAATTTATCAAAATGACAATTTTTAATCTAAGTACACATAACCTTAAAAAGAGGCGATAAAACTTCCGCTATGCATGAGGTCTGCAGAGGGGCAGAACCCATTTTATGGATCTGATGTAGACAGTCTTACCTTGCATTTTCACAAGAAGCTGATTTCACTGCACAAACATGTAAAGTCACATGGCAGCAATCTTACATTAGCGCCCAGGCCTGTCCTCCAAGTACACATAATTCTCCTACTGGGAAATTTAAGATTTTAGGTTCCACCTCAACAAGGATGTAATGATGCATTAGTTTTTCTATTTCTTTACACTGTACCATTTTGTTGGTGCACTTAACAGTTGATTTTTACATCATTTGCATTATTTAACCTTTGGCCATACCATCAAATTTGAAGGCCACAATCCTATACAATAACCAGCAGTTGTCTAGAAGTAGCAACAAAATAGAGTTCAACATTCATCACGTCTCAAAAATAGTGTAATGCTGGTGCATCTCGTAAAATAATAATGAAGCATCCATGTTGGGATGTCATGACAGTAGTGCTACTAGGAGCAATTTTAACTTCAACCATTCTCCTGCAGCGATGTTGCTTGTAAAGTCCCACTGCACCTTTTTGACACTTATAATCTGAAACAATAATGTACATATCATAAGATATAATTGTCCTAGTAAGCATGCTAGTCAAATCGCGATTAAAATCGGATGATTTTGCGATTCAAGAGCCCCTTGCGATTCAATCGCCATCGCTGCTAATTCACACCCTACTCCCTAAATTGGTAGCTTGCTCTATTCTAGAATCTGGAGTTATGTTCCCTGCTTTTCTTCTCTTTCTCCAATCCCAATTTTTATTTGCGCTATCTTATATGCATATAAGAACTTATAAGCGCGCACACACACATATATGTATATTATATAGAGATCTGCTAAAATCATATGATTTAGCAATTTACGATTTACAACCCCCTCCCTGATTAAGGTCAAAATCCCGATTTGACGACTAGCTCACTGTGGAGTGGACTTCTGCAGGTATGTGATAATACCTTGTTGGTGGCTTTTCAATGGCTTTAGGCATACACAGGCTTAAAATTCATAGCTACTGCTGTGAAATTGTATGTCAGACAATTTTCCATTTATAACAAAACTTTCTGCAGTTCCTATTTCCTTGATGATAGTGGGCTTTCAGTAAACATTTCAACAATTTGTTCTAGCAAAGGAGAACTGGATCTATAAGGGCTACTCTGCAGCCAAAAATTGTGAAACTAACAAGCTCTTCCAGCCTCTTTATCTCCACTTATGTTTGATGGTGTCTACAACATAAGCAGAGGAATGCTAGTAATACAATATCTAACACACTTTCAAGTTAACATTTATGTAATATCACCAAATAGGGAATGAAACCTGGCAAAATAGGAGTGGACGCATATAATTTAGTAAATTCCACTGAGGCTTAACCAGTAGAAATTGGAGGTGATGTTGCCAGCATTTCACAATAATCAAATTTGTGTTATTTTGTACACTGACAATTTTCCTATGTTCATTACAATTCTCTAATTGAAAAGCCTTCTGCTGTCTTCAACTTTATGAAAAAACAAGAATTTAGGGCCTGTTTGGTTTCCGAGAAAACACACATCCCAACGGAATAACAGAAATTAAGAAAGTTGTAACTATGGACTAGTTATTCTATCTATGCTAGTAAAGTTTTTTACAGAATCATTAAATTATATGGAGATACATCATTATTAAAAAAACAAAATTATGCACTTTTGAATAGTTCTCGAGGTTGTATAAATTACATTTGGACTACATGGATTATTTATGGGCTTGGTTTATGATCAAGACTGTCATTTACTCAAACACAATCCATGCAACTGTTTCTGCCAACTACTAAGCTGTAACATTGTTAAGAACCCTATTCATTGTTTAGATTAACATTTTAGTATCAGATTCAACAAGGAAATTCCCTCTAATTTTTTTAGATTGATTCCTTCTCTATAACATAGATAGGAGAGAGAGAGAGAGAGAGAGAGAGAGAGAGAGAAATACCCAAGTGTTAAAGAAGGATCTAGTCTTTGTGGCGAGTGTTGCTCTGGAGTGCCCATGTTGAGACCTGAAGAATTTTGGCCAAGTGTTTCTGTAGAGGAGGGTGCAGAGGTTCAGCCATTGTCTTCTGTTGATCCTTAATCTAGCCATAAATGCAAGAAAAATTAACTCTTTTTCTTATGTTTTCTTGTCTACAAGACGGATAGCTAGATTGAAATGTTACATGTGACCTCTACCTTCTTTGCTAGCACATTGTTTTGCTCCTGCAACGCCTTTGCCTGTTATAACCAGACGAGAAGTTTAAATTTCTATTCCAAATTGTGTTTGTGCCTTGCAATCGTGTAAAAATAGCTACATTTTTCTGTGAAGTTTGAAACTATGTATACGTTAGGAAAAGAAAAATCGATGAAGACTAAGAAAATGAGCAATTTCTCTTATATGGGTTGGTTATGTTACTCAATTAAAATACTACATAAACATAAGGTTGAAGGCAACTGCTCCACAATCGTTACAAAAGAAGGAATAATAGCTCTATGTCATTACTTGCTTAAGAAGTAAAAAGTGTGACAGTGACTTAGTTTTTGAAACTCCAAGTAAAAGCACATTCACACGGTTGAGGATATATGTACCTTATGCCTTGAGGAACTTTCCATTTATAGCGTTCGGTTTTGAGGGTTTCGGGGTAAGAGAGTTCGAGGTTGGAGCAATTGTTATGATGAGTACGAGGTACAACGACGAAAGGAGCCGTTGGATTCCTTAATACTTCGTTTAATCGGATGGTTAGGGGAAGGATTGCATATTGTATAAGATCTTTGAGTGTTGTGCCTACGCCTCGAGTAGAGGGCCGTTGACTTCAAGAAGAGCGTGGTAAATCATGAGACAAGTTACTTCATCGAGATGTAGTCATAAAAATGCAACTGACTGCGGCAAGGGTTTGACTGCCCTGGTTTTAGTGGGATGTATGGGTGGGCAGGCAGTCATTTGAGGCTAACCAGTATTTGTCAGAAGAGTTCTTAGAGGGACGAGAAATCATGTCGCATGCGATGTGTTTGGCAAGCGTTGGACGGATTTGAAGCTTGTTTGCTAATATCAACCCTATGTTAGAGTTTTATGGTCCCTAGGTCTGGATTCCTTCAATCATTGGCTTCGCCTAAACTACCTATTAGGCAAAGTGGCATGTCAGCATGGGGTAAAGTACCAATCGACGAGGGTCATCTTAACATGCAAGGTAGTCAGAAGCGCGCTTTAACACGTTAAAGCGTGATTTAAGGCCCCCGACGCTTTACGGGGCTGCTAAAGCGAAAATCTAGCAAAAGCACGACGAAAGCGTTGGTTAAGCGCAGAAGCGTAGCAAAATGGCGATTTTGAAGCTTCTACCGCTTTCATGAAGATCCATACAACCTCGTCTTTTTTACCCGTTTCTGCGGCCCGGTTAGCAAAAATATAGTTTTCACCCTCAAACAACACTCATTCTCACTCATATGTCAAGGAAACTTGAACGCCTCTCTCTTGCGAGTCTCGATCTGGGCTTCGCCACTGCCGCTGATGAAAAAGTCCTCCAGCGACGAAGTCCTCTCTTCTCCCCTGTTTTCGATATGAACTCTCATTCTCCAGTTCTACTTCACTCTCTCTTTCTTTAGTAGTTGTTCCTCTGTTTCCCTCTGATCTGTTTCTGTTTGGCAAATGGGTTATTGTGTTACCTTGATTATGAGAAGTTCAGAACTACGTGACATCATTTTATAGGCAAATGTTAGTTGTTAGCAAATTAGTACAAATTATCTCTCCGCAGGGTTCGAACCCTGATCCTTCACCTGCAATTACCCTTAGCTCAACCATGTGAGCTACCCACCCCACCCCAGAAACTACATGATGTTTAAGTTTTATTGTGTTTTGGATTGGTATTTTATGACTTATGTAGCTATATATGACATTCCTATGAATTATCAATTATGAGTTATGGTACTTTACAATTTATGTATGACATACCTAATAATTTTTGTTAATTATACCATTTATATGCATATAAGTATTTATAAGTGTAAATATATACATAAATGTTAAAAGTTACTAAAGCGTACGCTCTAGGTTCCGCTTTAGTGCTTTATACTTTAGAACCCTCTCCGCTTTATTGCTAAAGCTAGCTAGCTTTTGACTACCTTGTTAACATGGTACTGAAATAGTAGTCCCTTAGCTCTGGGTGTACACAGAGTCGTATATCTAGCGACTTTTAGACTAGCGGTAATAATTGGTGCTCAGTAAATGTGTGTGTTACCGGATGCCAAAACAATAGTCATTTGAAAACTTTCTATTTTACCTTTTTATTGCTAGACATGTCATGAACCAACTATACCAAAAGATTAAGGTTTTGAGTGAATACTGATGAATGATTTATGTTATATTCACGATCCCTTACGTAAGAGTTCATTGAACGTGAAACTTGAAAATTGCACAAACTCACTTACCTTATTCTAAAATTCGACATTTTCATTAAAATATTTAGGAGTAACCAGGGTCAAACTCTAAATTACTTGATCTTAAAACATTGATATCCTGTGATAAGCTAATTACATAACCGGACTAGTAGGGTAATTAAGAAAATGATAGTTAATGTTATCTTGAATTTATAAGTGAACACACTTAATTAGAAACAAATTCTTTCTTCTTTTTCTAGACACATAAATAAGAATAGTGGCTGTAGTAAAACATGTAACTCACACAATCTAATGGTACTCATTTAATTGGATTTCCTTGGCTAATATTAGTTCCTAAACTATTTGAATATTTATAGGTACATATGGTAGTATATCTTTACTATTACCTTCGTTCGTATTTATCTACCCTCAGATAACACACACCAAGAAATACAATTAGTGTTTTAAGATAATGTTTCAACTTCTTGTTTTGTCCTTTGACTTTTGGACTACTCAATAGCAAAATACTTACAACATAACAAGTATTAAATGAATAATCAATGTATTTGGTATCTTAAAAATGTAATAAACATTTAATTTTGGTTCCATTTATATGTAGGGGAATTTGTAGGAGATATATATAACATTAGTCTATCAAGTTTGTTAAGTATCCAACACTCCTAAAGTTAATGATTTTCTGTAACTCCAATAAAAATAAGTACTTCTTGCAAATGTAATAGCTCAATAATTGCAAAGAAATATATAAAATTGCAATTCTCTGTCCATCCTCTCAAGTGTAAAAAATGACAATTGACATACTGATTCGTCCAATTTCATTCAAACGGAAAATTCTATTTTTCGTTTACCAATCTTAACCATTAAATGTAAAAATTACTATATGGTCAAGATTTTACTTGAGAGAGATTGCAGAATGCATGCAGATGATTCCTCTGAAGTCTGAAGAGGATCCATTTTCTTGAGATGAACTACCATAACGCAATGATAGCAAGTAGAATTAGATAAAGGAAGAGTATCAAGCAAAATAAGTGAATATATCATCTTCCACTAAGGAAATTGTCCATATATCATCTTATTCTTCTCTGATACCACCAAAATCAATTTGAAGGAAAGTTGAAAATGAGAGAAAACCTCATTGTATTGAACTGAAGAAAGATACAGTGAGCAGAGATTTTTTTCTCTGATATAATGAGTGTTCTACACACTCAAGATATATACTGAAAGCAACACTAACTGAGATCCTAACTGATAATTAGAGATTAGTTGGCTAAATACTAACTAATCAGATTATCAGTAACTAACAATAACTAACTGAGCTATTGCATTTATGAGAATAATAACAGTGAAATTGACTCCAAACTTATTAATTTAAGTATATACACGAACAATTATCTGAACTTTCAAGAGAGCAATGCTAATCCTTAGGAAACACACGAACCTTTTTCTGCAGCTCTGAGATGGATTCATTCATAACTGTGTTCTGCCAAAGATAATAATAGTCGGTCATTTTCAGAATAAAAAATACTTAATTACAGCGGTAATTTTTTCTTCAATTGGTACACTCATAAATTAAAATGTTATATTATAATACGCTCTTTTTGTGTTAAAATCAATTTACAAGTGTTCTGGTTGACCTAAAAGGTCTAATAACATCCCGTCAATTAAAAGGTATTGCGACTAAGCAAGCACTGTAGAGGCTAATCAGATTACTTCGTTAAAGAACATCTCGTCTTAGCACAGCCGAGCAACAAAGACTCTAACCTGCTCATAAACGACTAAGTGAAGCTGCCTAAAGACAACTAATATCTCAGAAGACTTTCTAAAGGCTTCGTAAATACTTTGAAAGACCGTCCTAAAAAACATCAAGCCTTTGAAAACAAGGGTGATAGTCATTCATTTGTACACGTGTTACCTATTATGCTAAACTTAGGGTTCTTGTTAGATTCTAAGATCCTTTATTTGCACATTACTGACTTGAACGATAGAATGCCCCGTCGTGTTAGAGAAACCGTTCAAGGCCAAGCACCACCACGACCGGAGATGAAGATTCAGGCAATCTCATTTCAGAATTTTATTTATAAATTAGATTTTTCTTGATTCATGGTAAACATAATTAACCTTATTTTAGATAATAAATTGATAATATGCTTTCACCTTTCTAGTTCGGATGCGCCTTAGAGCTGTGTCAAGCTGATGCTCCAAACCCTGAAGCTCTCTCAAGTTCAAGGGATCCAGATCATGTCCCGCGATGTTCCTATATATATATTATCAAGTTATCATAAAAGCTACTAAGGATTTGAAATACACTTGGAAGAAATAATGATCTTCAGGTTAAAACAAGAACAACGCATAGAGTTGCACTAAAGACTGCTTCCATATTGTATATATAAAGTTTACAGTGAAATATCAAATGTGTACCTTATGCTCTTCTCTAAGACTTCAACTCTACCGGTGAGCTTGAAGCATTCCGAGGACCAGTTTCTCTACATGCAGTAAATAGTATATAACCCTTTATGCAATTGCATTTTGGCATGTATATATAGAAACAAGGTAATTGATAGAAGCTAACAAAGTGAGAGGAAGAAGGAAAGAAAGAATGAGACTGAATTCATTAAAATTACAAGTGTAGTTTGTTAGAAGCTATATATATATATATATAAAGCTCATCACCACGTTCTCTAAACCCATTGGTCATTCATGGGATATGAAGCTGAAATCTCAGCAATTCAACATGCACTCTCATTTTGCAAACAGTTTCAATTTCAGAATGTGGTGATTGAGGGTGATATTTTAAGAGCTGAAGTGAATTGTAATGAAATTTCTAATGTTGTGGGGAAGCAAATGCATTTGTTGATAGCTTAGTAAAGCAAGTGTAAAAGAAAGAATCTCTTGTGGGCTGTGGTAGATAATGTATAAAATATTTTATTTGCTGCCCCAACTTAAGAATGTTATTCTCAAGATTGCATGATCATTGAAATGAAACTTCAGCTATTTCAAAAAAGATAGCTTAACTAAACCGTGTAGCTATTAACAGAGAACTGAATCAAACTAATTTCCTCAAAATAATAAACTATTAGAATTTAAGAGTTTTAACTCTACCTCAAAAGCACTCAGAGATGAGAATTGTCTTTCTAAATATAAAAGTTATTTTGGTCATTTCTTTACTCTAAGTCCAACTCTCCAAAGTAAAGTAAAGTAAATCATTATAATCATTGACTGACTGAATTGTTTTATTGACTTTTCAAAGTAAATAATCACTATTAGTGGATGTAACTCTCACTTTAGAGGGTAACCAAATCCGTCGAGTTAATGTGTGACATCTCAATACACTCTCTCACTATCGGTGGTCTTCAGATAATGGATCTAGAATAGACTCTAATATCATATTAGAATAATTGGGCGATCTAACTCTCCCTCAAATATTAGCTCAAAGATAATGATTATCTTCGCATATATTAGAACTATCTTGAACATAAATCTATTTAATGCGGAAGTTATTTTCAACCGTAACTAAGAGTATACCAGACTTTTAAAACTATACTGATTTTGTTAATAAAGACTATGTTCCGATGAGGTACATACCGGTTGTTCTTTATCAGCTCCAACAAGTTGCACTGCTTGGGTATGTCTCTCATATCGTTCCAACACGTTTTCGATGCTATTTCACATGTAAATAGGAACAATTAATTAATACACAAATTAAAATAAAAAACATAAATGCATGCAGATTTCTAAGATGCTTTGTATGTCAAGTTCCTAACACAAAATTCTGCACATAATTCTTCGGTCGGTGAGCGAAGAAGCTGTGGGTGGGTGAGAACCAGAAGGGCAGGGGCAGATTCACAGTTGAATTTGGAAATTGTGGAGAGAGACAGAGAGTGATTGTGAGGCTGAGAGAAAGAGTGGCGGAGAGGGCGGATCCACCGCGAGGCTCACGGTGGCCATGACAAGGGACGCATGTAGAGGACATAGAAAAGGTATGCAAAAGCTGCATGTAGCATTGCCAATTGAAAAGAAAAAGGTTGAAGACAAAACATGTCTTGACCTTTAGTCATTTAGGTCATGAAATGCTAATGGGCCAGCCGTCAATTGTTTTTTTGCATTTTTTTTATACACAAGTTATAGTGTTTGGGCCACTATGTTCACTTATTTATTTTTTTATAAAAAATTTGTTTTCTTTCCTTCTATTTCATACTCATTTTATCTCAATTCAAACACCTGCAACCCGCAATTTAAAACTCTGGGTTAAACGCCAAGTGTAGACTAATTAGTCTTAAACTTAATCTTGCCCAGACTTCCAAAAATTTCTGGCTCCGCCACTGTTCATAATTGAACCCTTCAATTGTGCCAAGAGTTTTAACATAAAGAAGTAATAACTAAACGGGAATAAGATGATAAAATTATTATGGTTTAAATAAATAAAAGTTAAAATATTTTTAATTATAAATATAAAAAAGTTGTGTTAAGAAATTTCAATAAATATAAGAGTTTTTTCGTGTAAATAATTAATATTACTCAAACTTAATATTGAAATTTAATTATTATCATAGAAATAATTTTAACAATTTAATTTTTTTTATTTAATAATATGAAAAATTATTAAGTTAATTTGAAATATTTAAATTAGGTAAAAAATGTTAAGTAATAAGTGTTTAATATCATGAAATAAGTTTTAATATAATTTTTATTACTTTTAATCGGGAAAGTCATTTATTGTGACCTATCAAGACCATGAGAAATAAACTAATTTTAACTTTTTGAATTATAATAAGTTATAAATTAAATAGCATAAAATATTATCTAGTCATTTATTCAACTTATTTGGTTTCCAAATATTTCCTCACAAATGATAGCCATGACACTAATCTCTCGAGGTTCTACGATCATGTTAAGTGGATAAGTTTCTCATAACAAAAATTTATACAACATGGGTCATTATTATTTTTCGCTATTGTGATTCCTCGAGTGATTTTTAATAATATATCATAGATAAAAAATATATTTAAATATTTTTTTTGAAAATGCGCATATGTGTTATAATTCATATTAAATAACTTTTAGCAGCATTTTTTAATTTTGAAACTTTTTTATCTAAATTATTTATTAAAAATATTATTTTATTAAATAATTTTAATTTTTAATATTTTCAAATGAAAAAACTCAAGAAGAGTTTAGTTTTTTTAAAAAATTAAATTTTAAGTTCATAAATGTTGTTATTTAATGTAATTAGTTGAATGGTTTTTGAATATACAATTCTTTTCGGTTTTCAATTATTTTGTAATATACTGTGTTTTTTAGTAAGAGAAATTAGTATTTCTTAATGTGTTTTAATACAGAGATATGAGAGTTTTATGGTTTAATAACTTTAATGTAATAATTCTCAAATTTCCTTGACATATAAATAGAAAATTTTAATTTTAAAACTATTTGTCTAAATTATTTGTTAATAAATACTATTTTGGGAATACAATTTTTTTCCGGTTTTTTATTTTATTGATTAATATATTTATTTCAAAGAAAATTATGATTGTTTATTAGAACATTTTTAATACAATGCAATACTTGAGTTTTTCTTATTTATTTAATGTTAAACTCAAGTGTGTTTTATATATATATATATATATATATATATATATAAAAGATATAAAAGATAGAAGATTTTAGTAGGTAACTTGAATAGAAGCAACAAATTAACGAAGGATAATAAAAAATTAGAAAAGACAATAACTTCATCTATATATATATATGCAAGTACAATGTAGGATTGATCTTGGAACCTCTCACTTTTCAATCCATATTTTTATCAATTTTTATTATTTGAGTTATCATTCAGGAACCGTCCAGTGTGGATTGATTTAAATTGTGAGTATAAACATTAATCTAATTAATTATAACAAAGTTGAGAAAACAAATATAGACGACGACGTGGAAAGTCAATCAAAGGTGGTGCAAATAACGAAGGGGTTGTAAGTGCATATGATATGATATACCTGGATTCAGATGAAAACTCATAAAGTCTTCCTTTGGTGTTGAAGACAAGCAATGCTACTTGAGCATCACAGAGCACAGAGATTTCATGGGCTTTCTTTCGCAGCCCCATTCTCCTCTTTGAAAACGTCACTTGCCGACTAGTTTTGTTCTCGATCTGCTTCAACTGAACCCTTCCTCTCCCCATCGATGAACTTTTCTACAACTTAATTTACCTTTTCAATTGAAATAAAGAGAAGAAGAAGAAGAAGAGATCAATAATAAGCCCTAGAGAGAGTTGTAGTGTTCATATTCACCTGAGGGAAAAGCTAGCAAGCACGAAATCTGAAGAAGCAAATCAAAGCAAAGCAAAGGGCGTGTTTTACAACATGGGTATCTTTCTATTTTTGTGGTGTGCAAACATGGCTAGTTTTATTTCCACGGTGAAGAATAAAAGGAATTGTGGGATATTTTAAGAAAAAAGCAACTAGGTTGCAATTTTGGGTACGATGCGTTGTCGAGTTTGGGTTGGGTGGTACAATGCGTTGTCTATGCAGGATTGATTGTTGGATTACATTCGCTCGTGTCTCTTTTTTCACATAGATGTTGACAGACCCGTACGAGGTTGTGGGTCCAACCAGGCTTTTGTAGTGTTTATTTATGGGAGATAAGATAATCCTTTAACTTCCAGTCTAACCCCCAACTTCAGATCCACATTAATGCTCTCTTTGCAGATTAAGATGAGAAAATGAGAAGAATGAGTATAAGATGAAAGAATATAAAAGGAAAATAAGATAATTTTTTATTTAGTTGTTTAGATTAAAAGGAAAAGAATGAAAAAATATAATCAGAGAAGAGAAAGGAATTAATTTTCATCTATTGGACTCACTGTCGTTAAACAATCATCTACTTGCTCTTCATTTTTTAAGGAATTATTTAGTTGTTATCTTTTGACGTCAAGGTTGCAGTATTGATGCCATGGTTGCGCTACTGGAATTAGACGCCGAACACGACTCTTCGAACCCGAAAGTTGCTAACACTAATGTCTATCCGCAAGATATCTCTACCTCAAAATTCATAAAGTAAATTTAGAACTTTTCCTTTTTTAATCATTCCGGCTCTTTTGGCCATGTTGTTCTCTTGACGACATAAGACTCATAGCTTCTTAAACGGGTCTTCTAATGTGCTTCATACATCGCTTACGTCCTTTGTCGCGATGACAAAACTACATTCTTTAAGGCGACTGGAATGTTGTTGGGTCTCTTTGCTTTTTGGGCCGGTCGGAATCATTAGCTTAATAAGACAAGCTAGAGAGTTATCATTCTAAAGTTAATCATTGTGACCAACAAGGTGTAGCACAACTGGTAAATAGTTGGGCTCCTTAACCATCTAGTCCAGGGTTCGATTTCTGGGCGGTGCGTATGAAGAAGCATTTGTTGGGAGAGGCCTACCCACTTAACGTGATCTCAGAGCCTCGAGGGATTAATCTCATGGCTGTCGGGTGTGGGGATACCTTGGGAAACCAAAAAAAAAAGTTAATCATTGTGCTACCTAGTTATGCTACCATTACCCACTAATATGAATTTAAGTATGCAAATTAATAATTAATTATATAAATTACATAAAGAACAGCAGAACTCGAGCAAAAGGCCCTTTTTCCCATTTAAGGGATTAATTCAAATGTGTGATTCACAAGTATTAGAAATTGAGAGGCCTATACTCAACCACAAAAGCTAGCTCAAGAGTTGAGGTTTGCACTACCCTTATAAAGCTTATCTTGGCTCTATCTCTAGCCAATGTGGGACTTCTAACACACCCCCTCACGTCCAGGATTGAACAGACTGGAACGTGGGATCAACAACGGGTGGCCCAAATATGGGTGATCTCCACAACAAATGGATCTAGGATAGGCTCTGATACCATATAACAACAAGTATAATAGAACAAAAGAGAGCTCGAACCTAGGCAAATAACTAATCTTGGATTATGTTATGCATACATTATAAAAAGACAAGTTGATTTTCTCTATAAGGTAAAAGGACAAGTAGATAATTTTATTTCGTAAAATAATTCCATTGTATGTTAGATAAAAAGTTGAAGAGTTGTTTATACCTGTTTGACTAGCTAGAGAGGATTGCTCTTGTGTGGTCCTCCAACATAGAAAATTAAGGGGATATTAACCTAGTACTATCTTAATTACAACTCTTAAAAGAATACAGTTGTATGTGGTCCCATCGTTTTGCTTAGAGGTCTGATGGTTGGGGGCCATGAAAAAGAACGGCCATAATTCATTATTTAAATTATGACATTGAAAATTTGAAAACTTTAGAAACCCTGGTGCATGGTTGTCAGGACTAATACTTTTTAGCCTTGAACTAAAGGTCCAATACAATTGGTTGATAATTAAGCTCCTTAAGTATTTAGTTTAGAGTTTGATCTCAAAATAATTAGTATCTAGTATCTACTCATTTACTGTGATCTCCGAGTCTCGAAATGAATAATTTCCTTACCGTAAGTTATGGAAACTAAAGAAAGTTAGCCTTGCATAAAAAAAAAACATTTATACATTTAAATAAATAAATAAAAACATGTAAATTGTCCAAATTTCGCTCCGTGATCCAACTATCCACACTTCTCGGGCTATTGTCGGTGTTATTGCAATTGTTGCTTATTTTTTCACTTTTTGAATTGGGCTAAAAAACCAATGGGCTCTAATGCTCTGAATAGCACATTGCCACCACGGCTCTACTTTATGGCTATAAAAGTTGATACCATCTCCATTCTCTTCTATTTGTCATTTTAGGCTTATGTGTTTCTTTGATTGTCATTCTATGAAAAGTGAATATTATTTTCGAAGTTCTAAACATAAGAAACGTTTAACTTTTAAAAAATAAATTTATGAATGAACTTAATAGAAAAATAAATAATAACTTTCTTTTTGTTTTTTCGTCAAAAGATAATGAGAATGGGAATGTAAATGTATTTCAATGATAAGATGCTGCTTCTTCTTATTGCCAAGGCCCATCTTGCTTTAGAGGCCCATTAATAGATCCCTTATTGTTTGACATGTGTACACGCACACATATCTGAGAAACTAAGGGCTCGTTTGGCACGCCGTATTAGGCATGATAGTATAAGCTTATACAATACATTATGAGTTTATCCATTGTTTGGTGATGACATTGTATTGTATAAGCTTATCCATCAAAGTCCCCTTATACGTTAAAATGACGTATTATTTAATCCATCATGTGAGTGATGGATAAGGCATGATAAGGTTGTGACGTATAAGTCACCATCACCACCACCCTCTATTGCTGCCAACTTACACCACTATTGGCACCACCACCACCACCACCACCATCCGATCACCGCCGTCGCCGCCACCACCGCCCTACCGTCACCACTGGTGTTGCCACCACCACCACCGTCGCCGCCCTACCGCCACCACCACCATAATCGCCGCCACCACAACCTTATCGCCACCACCACCATAATCGCCGCCACCACCGACACCACAACCACCACCCTATTGCCACCACCACCACCACCACCATTGCCTCCACCCTCCACCGTCACCACCACCCTACTAAGCCGCCACCGCCTTACTACCACCACCACACCCTATCGTCGCCAACACCACAACCACCATCGCTGCCACCACCGCCACCACCGATGTTGCCGCCACCCCCACCACCGCCGCCCTACCGCCACCACAACCACCACCCTATCGCCACCACCACCATAATCGTCGCCACCACTCTATTGCCACCACCGACACCACAACCACCACCCTATCGCCACCACCACCACCACCACCACCATTGCCTCCACCCTCCACTGTAGCCGCCACCGCCTTACCACCACCACCACTACCCTATCATCACCACCACCACAACCACCATCGCTGCCACCACCACCACCAACCTATCTCCACTGTCACCACCACCGCCACCAACACCAACCTACCACCATTGCCACCACCACCACCAACCTACCACTACTTCCATCACCACCGCCACCACCGTTATAATCACCTTCATATTTGATTTTTATTTTATATCATTATTCAATACTTTATTAAACATAAAATTGCATTAATTTAAACGATATGGTAAATTATACAGTGTATGTCCAAACGCTGGATAGTATAAGAAAGTTATCAGGGCTTATACTATCAGGCCTAATACTATCAGGCCTTATACTATCAGGCCTTATACTATACGTCGCACCAAACGGACCCTAAACCCTTTAAGTCTATCTCTAAACCAAAACCAAGCTAAATCCTTAATACGTTTATGAAGAGATCAGAGATGGAATACACAAATTAACATTTATGAAAATTACATCATTACGTACACACACCAAATAGACCAGACCATTGCAAATCATAAAGCTGTCAAGGCTCAAGACCTTAGTTCTTAGTTTCTATTTTTCCTAAGTTCTCTTTTGATCTTGCCAATTGCCATAGTTTCACATTGTATTTACAATAATTTCACATCATATAAATCCAACCCTCCACTAATGAATGTAAGATTGATGGTTAAAAGCAATTCATAAAGCAGTAAGATTAGCAAGTAATCAAGAAGAAAAATGAAACTGACTGGTCGTTCACAAGTTCTCCTCCAAAGATATTCAAAGTACTACAAATTAACTTCTTATATGCCAAATGTCTATGGCTAAAGGTATCCATAGTTCTAAGAGTCAGCCACTGCTGTTTTTGTCCCAAAACAAATAACAGAAGCACATGCAGCATTTACACATTGTCAAAAAGATACATCTGTTTTTGGCCTTAGATGTTTGCATTTATGTAGCAAGCCAAACACTGAGCTAAGTTCAAAGCATCCATCCAGGAATGAAACCATTCACTTGTTGAGGTTGAGTTGTGGCATTTAGCTGATCTGAAGCTACAGGACTGTACCTGTAATCAGTACTGCATCCAGGGACAAATGTTAAAATATAATTCAAATAACCTTAACAGCTAGACCATATTTTCAGTCTCCGATACATTAAAATCGGTTGCTAACAGTTTTTTCGTAGCTAACAGTATAGCAACCGAATTAGCGACTGAATTTATTTTTTTCACATGAGACACTAAATTGGTCACTATATTGTGAGTTTCTATTAGTTAATTAAGTAACAATAGACAAGAAAATGATTGTGGATTACCCTATCTGTAATGTGGGATTGCACTCCAAAGGTTGGAAGAAGCTTTGAGAAGGAGCATTCTGGTTACCATATGCCATGCTTTGATCACCAGCTTCCCATGTTTGCCTATAATGGTTGCTTGAGTTGATTTCTTCCAACTGCCAAAAGAATAGTCATGAAAACACTCTTCAGCAAAGGACTTAAATGTGAATGAAAGAATAAATATTCAAGGGACATTAAACAATACAAAATAGTATTTTTCATGTTATGAGTATAAAGATAAGGGCACAAACAATCAACTCATGTAAGAGGAAATTAAGAGCAATACACTGATGTTGAATGGACAGAGAAGAGGAGAAAATGGAGGAGGCACTTTGAGAAGGTTCTTATACATTCTATTTCATGAAATTCATAGGTGTTCTTCTAAGACTAATCTTAAGGGCTCTTTGCAAGAATTTTTAACTTCTAAATATCCAATTCCTATCTGATTGCCCAAGAATATAGGTGCAAGGTTGTACTTCTTAATGGATTTGTGGGAGCAGATTTAGTACCAAAAAATTATCACACTATGCCATATGTTTTCTACAAAATTTAATTTGCTATAGAGAAGCAACATGAATGCTATATTGCCAATCTTTTTGCTTGTTGTATGAAGTATGAAGTTCAAGTATAATGTTACCTTCAGGTTCAAAGCTCTGTTTGCTTCTATTAACATGTGCTCCTGTATCCATGCAATAGCTTAAAAGTGTTAGGCACACATTAAGTTGTTTCTATTTTATAGCTATGAGAACACCATTTACCTTATTTTGAAGATCAGCTAACTGGTCCAGCATGAATTGGGTCTGCAAAATGACCACATAACAGGAATCAAGATAAGTTTTTCATAGACTAGTAAACTAGGATTCCAATCTAGTCTCATTTTGAATAATCACTATTAGTTGCAAAAAAGTTGTTATAGAATGTCTTCTACAAAGATGTGAAATCCTATGATGATAATTGCATTAGCTAGTCAGGTAACTATGGTCATTGTCACAACTAATAAGTACCAAGTTAGTGAACTTTTAATCTCTGATTTTATGAAAATTGAACATGAATATTTAATTACCTTTGTGGACCTCACTTGCTTCAGAGATGCATCTAGTTGCCGCTCAAGCTGCTCGAGTTCTTTGCTATTTAAGGGGCCCAAGTCTTCACCTAGAAGGTTTCTGCAGCAAACAATATACATTGATCATAATGAAAAAGTACTTAAGCTAAATCACTGAAAAATAAGAAAAATCAACAATGGTGGCTAAACTGACTACAAGAAAAAGTAGAAGACAATATTCTTATAAGTTCTTTCAAGTACTAATTGTATGAAGAGTTTTGGTGTTTTTATATTTTTAAAAACATTTATTCTTGTATGAAATTCACCTCTGGGTCCTTTGAAGAGATTCAAATCTTGCTTTCAGCTTCAAGTACTCACGGTAGCTGCTCTGCTAAAAAGGCAAGTGACAAGTGAAAATTAACAAAACTGCTTCACAATCTCGTAGTAAAAAAACATGCGTTATAGATTCTAATTCTATAATAAGTTGGCATATATATATGTTCAAAATTATAGCAGTATAAAGGCTTTCCTATGTGAAATTTCTAAGAGATGTTAATGCTAATATGCTATGATGTTTGTTAAAGAAAAACAGTTGGTACCTCAAGCTCTTTGGCAGGTTTGTTGACTTCTACTGCACCATAGCTGCACTTTTGGTACCTATCAAGCGTTTTGAGCATGCTGCTTGAAGGAAGAGAGGAAGAACCGTCAAATTAATGATGATATATCATATGTATATGATGATGGATAACCAAATCATAATTATATTTCAAGGCATACCAAACAAATCATACAAATCATCCATTTCATTCAATCACAAATTCCACACCAAACCAAATATGGTCCTAATATATGAAAGCACAATGTTTGCACTGTGTTGATTCGCTAGAAGCCTAGAACATGATCAAGCAGCTTAGAAGGAAGAAAAATATATTAACATCATCTCGTTGTCCGTATATTAAGCTGTTTCCCAAAAGCTTAAGTTGTTCGGTAAATGAGATATGTTTTATATATAATAATTAACTTACACCTTAAAAAAAACTTGTTAATACAGTTATTTTAGAGAAGAAATGCACACAATGGTACATGGTTGAAAGCTGATGAAATTTATCATATTAAATGCTTTTCAGATGTAAAACTCTTTGTATCAAAAGTAAGCAAATAATATTATAGAAATTTGCATTGCATTTCAAGATAATCTAGTAGGAATTCTGCTAACAACTAGAAGTTTCAAGCAACTCACTTAGCCAGAATTTTGAAGGAAATTAAATCTAAAGAAAACTTACAAAAACCATGTCAATAAAAGGAGCAGATCTACTGACCTAGTACTCATCATCAGTTTGTACAAAAAGGCATTAAAAAAATGAAAAGAAGCAGATGAAGATGATGATTACAAGAAATTAAGCAGAATATCAAATCCCTCAAAAACAGGAGGGAGAAAGTAAAAAGGAGAGTCCAATCAACAATAACTAATCCAACAAAAAAATCATAGTACAAGTAAACAGCTAGCACAACAACAACAATTCACCAGATCATGTACTGTATCTCCAGATCTCATATTTCATCCACACTGTTACATTCAAAATATGAAATCAAAGTTGAAGCTTGATTTCTTCAAACACCAGCTCAAAGAAATTAAAGAGAAGCATCAAACTCCTCTCAACCCAATAGAGCTCACACAAGCCTTGTACTCATTTCTTTTTCATCAATGAAATTTGTTGCCTTATAAAAAAAATCACATTCCAAAAAAAAGAAACCCATTACCCAAATAGATCTTATACATCAACAAAGAAAAAAAAATCAAAATTTTGCAGCTTAAAAGACTAGAATCTATCTCATCAACAAAGAGAAATTAGCTATATACACAAATTTAATAGAGGGAAAGACATAAAAGAAACTCATTCAATAATATGTGTATAATTAATTAATAGTCCCTCCCCCAAAACACACAAGCACAAATTAACCATAACAAACACATGATACATGATACATGATATATGCATACCTAGAGCTGCTACAAAACTCATAAAGCTTGCCACGGTTAGAGAAGATGATAAGAGCAACCTCAGCATCACAGAGAACAGAAAGCTCATAGGCTTTCTTGAGAAGCCCATTCCTCCTCTTAGCAAAAGTAACCTGCCTGTTTATCTTGTTCTCTATCCTTTTCAGTTCCACTCTTCCCCTCCCCATTTTCAATTCCCAACCTAAGCTAGTTTATTCAATTCCTCACTCTCACTCAAAAAATTTCCCTTTTCCTATTTATTAATTTCTTTATTATTTTCTAAACTATTAATCTCCTTCTCTTGGCACCTGCTGAACCTTCTTTTTCTGGGTGAGTCCCCAAATGTAACCAAATTTGTGAAAACACAAGAGACACTAGAAAACCCTAGAAAGAGAGAAAAATTAGAAGAGAGAGAAACCAAACACACTGCTACTACTACTTCTGCATTCTTCTTGTGTTATCAATATCATCTTTTTTATCTTCACCAGGAAAAAAGAGATGAATGCATCTTAGCTTAGCTTAGCCTAGGGTTGGTGTTATAGTTTCCATTTTCATACAACTTTCTTTTTACAATGCTTTACACGGTTAGGGTATTTTTAGAAACTTTTTTGTTCCCCACTCGCATTATGTTCGTGTGAGAGCACGTTCCAATAGAGGCTCGCGTGTTTGGACCGGTGCGTGGTGACAGCTGGCTTACGAGTTAATGTTACTGAGAAAAATCTGTGTCATTTTCCATTGTCCTCACTTAGCAAGAACGTCGTCAAATACCTTAAATTGAACCCCGCACGTGTCAATCTATCACTGGCTCCAATTTTCTAACATGAAAAAAAAATTAAAACTTTGAGAAATAGGGAGGGTAATAATTAGATGCTAAAATTAGTTCTTGACAAACAAGTATTATTAATGACATTCACTTTAAACTCTATTTTCAACCCACTCGTATTCATGGTTAAAATTCATTTAGAGTCGGCTAAAGTATGGGTTCTGTCTTCAATTTAGTAGGATTCACATGAATTTCAACCAATAAATAAGAAAGTGTTCGAAATAGAGTATTAGATTTAATGTTGGTAAAAGTCTTGTATTGGCTAGAGACATGACATGTATAATCTTTATAAAGAGTAAAACAATTTTCAACTCTTGAGCTAACTTTTACGTTGAGTTAGAACTCACAAATTCAAATATGGTATCAAAGTTTATCATAGATCTGTTTGCTAGTAGAGATCTCTCGTATTTGAGTCGCACAGTAGATGTCAAGTCCTGCAAATTTCACACTTTAAATGCCATGTCTTTGGCATAAGAGAGTATGTTATTAGTTTTACATTAACTAGAGATATGACATAGATAATATTTATAAAATGTAGAATACCCTGAACTCTTAAACTAAGTTTTATATCAATTTGTGTTAGGTCTCTCAAATTTTAATAAATTTCGCTGGTTTAACATTAATCCTCTTGAGAAATATGGCAATATTATGTATGCTAGTGATAGTTTATTTGAAAAGGAGAGTAAAAAAAAGACCAAACTGTTACCTTCATTAAGACCAAACTAGTATTACAAAGGTAATTGTATTTGTAGAAGGTTAGAATCTTATGGGAAAAATATATCAGTACAAGGAACTGAGTGAAAATAAAAACTTGAGTACAGATAGAGAATGGCCAGCTGACTCCTACCAACCCCCCCTTCTTCCCTATGGGGCTAAGATGTGAAACTATTCGGAAGTAGCTTATTTATAGCTCTCAGGGGAAAATTTGCTTATTTTATACGATTTCATTTTAGTAATTGAGGTAAATCTTTTGGTTCATAAATATTGTTGTGTTTATTCTATTTAAACTGCACTTCATACATTTTCTACTTCATTCAATCTTTTCAATTTATCGGTTAAAAATTATTTCAGTAATTTTTATAAATTAACTTATCGTCCTTTTTTTAGAGTTCTAAAATTAATTAACCCAAGGGATTAAACTCAAGTATATAAACTTTTCATAAGTGCTTTTTTTTTTTTCAAAATGGCCTTTTGTCTACTTAATTAAACCATGAAAAGTATGATTCATAAGTTTAAAAAAATTCCTGGAAATTAGATTTAACACATAAAAAACATTTTGTAAGTAATTTGTAGTGAATGTTAGCTAAAAAAATGGTTTATGAGTATACCAGTTTTTAATGTGCACAAATGTAATGTATGTTGTTCCCGTCAAGTGGTTTATGTTGAAATTTTACAAGAGGCCTTGTCCACGTCTTTACACGTTTTCTTTCTTTCTTTGGTCTAACATGTCTTTACACGAAAATATGGAGTATTCTACTTCATCTGAAGTTGGGTTTTTTTTACCAGACCGGGTCAATTTGCCGTTAAGTTTATCAAGTATTGAAAATTTTATCAATATGGAATAGTTCACTTAGTACACCTTGTCCAACAATGCTAGCAGTTGCAACCACATATACCAAGATGATGGATCTGGAATTCTGGACAATGTTAAGTAATTCAGGTTAGAATTTTTTCATTATTGTCACACATATAATGAGTAAATTATATAAAGGACACCAACCTCACATACTAACTTATGCCTTAGTTATTTTAGTGGGCTGCAAACCTATTATTTGTCATTTTCTAGTGGCCGTGGTTGGTTGCCTTCGTGTACTATACCAATAACTATCCCCATACGTACATGAAAAAATGTCAAGGATTTGGTTTTGATCGGAACCCATAAATGATAGATGACTTAGGTTAATTAGTTTGCAAAAAACGCCTAAAGTCAAACAAGAAGATTAATTGTACACACCAAGATTAATTATATGCCAAAGGAGGCAAGTTGGGTTAGAATTGGTAGGCTCCTACATTCCAAACAAGGAAAAGAAATTCAAGATGGATTTAATTATTTGATCACATTAAAAATCTAGCAATCCAGCTACACTTTCTAACAAATGGTGCTACTACATTATGTGGCCTAGGAAAGAGCCCTACCTTTTGCTTCTTCTTTCTTTTAATTATCATTTTGAAAACTAGTTTATCTCCCTTTGTTAACATGTCCTCATCCTTTTTCAGGGATATTTAACACGTAGATCGGTGTATGATTGTTCAACATTATACAAAAATGTATTAAAACTATTTATTTTGTAGAGAAAGTTATAGTAATTGTCTGTTAACAACAAATCACTTAAGATTAAGAACTCAAATTATTCCTAGTTCACATATAAGTGACATACTTTCTATTGAATAGAAAATGCAAGGAAACCGGATCAAAAAAGAAGAAAATGCAAGGAAAGGTTTCGGTAGTACTAGTGTTACGTAAGCATTGCTGTTAGTCAGTGTGTTCATAGAGACGTGTCAGCATATGAGAGGCTAGGTTGAACAGTACCAGGTGACGCAAAGTGGTTTTGATGGAAAACTGTACTTGCTCTGAATACACGTGTCAAGTGGTGATATGGGAAATACAGGACCATTGGATTTCCCTAGTGACCGTGCCCCGGACGCGTGCCATCAAAGCAAATCTAGAGTTACTGTGCAATGATCTGTCTCACCCTCAGCAAAAATTGGCTACATTCAACCACTTGCAATGTCTAATCATTAGTGATGATGTAGTATTTTATATCAAATCAGAAAATTATCTATTTATTTAGCTTTTTTTGGTAATTATCCATTTATCTAGTTTAATGGTAGTTTTGGTCCTCATATATAATATTATATAGTGATTGTACACTTGGGATTATTTATGTCCAAAATGAGTGATTTTGATTCCATAATTTACCTAAGATTCCGAAGGTGGTTCCATTGGAGGAGAAAACCAAGTTTCATTGGTGAGCAATGTGAAGAATATCATTGTGTAAAGAAGGGTTTTGTTATTGTGGTGTTGAAGATCCGCTTATGACGTTGTGGACAAAGGATAATTCGAGTTTTGTTAATGTGATGTTGGAGCTTTATGAGATTTGCATTTCTTGTGAACAAATGGAGATACTTGTGTATGATCCTAATTGCATAAATAAAAAATGTAAGTTTTATGATTCTAAAACGTGAGATTTGCTCAAACCTCACATCTGTCTCATCCCACAAAGATTGAACTTGGGATTCTTCTTTCTTTCCTCTTCATCACTTGCTGGTGGGCTATGTAAGTCCTTAGAATCTCCATCTTAATTGTAAAAATCCTCAAAATAAATGGGGCTTTAATTCTTTGAGGTAATGGTAAACCTTTTCATCTCCATAACCATCACTATGGGAAAATTGGTAATATCCCCTAATTACTGACGGTTTATTCATTACTATTTTTTTTTCAAAATAAAAAACCATTATTGAGGGTTATGGTTGTCGATAAGTGACAGGAACAGTCGGTAGATGACAAGTACCGACGATCATAACCGTTGATAATGTCATCAACCATACCCTTGAACAAACTACCTCTATTATGACATAAATAGCCTCTAGTAACTCCATCAACTGCCTCATTAATACCATCGTCTATTTTACCGACAGTGTAAATCATTAGTAGGTTATCAGCGGTTTAGTTGTGTATCAATTCCTAATCCCTTATCCCTAATCTTTAGAGTGTGACACTATCTTACTATTGTACTATTCAGGACATCTATTGAATTAAAATCACATTTATTTTCAACTGTCCTCAAATGCAAACATTCCCTTGGTTTTCTGAGTGTGTTTATATTCACATTCAAGTTTGTAAAAATTACATTCACTTCAATAACACAATAATCATAAATTGATCAAAAACACATTCAAACTAATTTAGAAAATATGTATTAATCGAAACACAAACACACATATTCCTAGGTGTCCATAACACAAAACATTCGATGATTTGAAGTTTGAGAGAAACTGAAAATCCTATTCTTGTTTCTTCTCATGAGATGCTTATCTCCAACAAAGTGCTAGTTTCTATCTTTGCATTGTTACCACGAGAAGGGAATATATAAGGACTCCCTGCTCTATAGTAAAGGAACAGCATCTATTCCCCAATGTCATTATGGCCCCTAACAAACTACCATAGAGGTTACTTCAGTATGTCACTGCCCTTTAATTTGTTTTTCTTTTCAACATTTTAACCAAAACTCATTTTCATAGAACATATTTTAATCCCCAAAAAAAAGTCCTCTTAGAACATAGTTATACCACGGGGGATATTGTGCATATAGAGTTACCCATGAAGTTACTTAATCTCATCTTAGTTGACTAATAGAACTATTTATAGAAAACAAATAAAAAAATTACGAAATTTGTAACCGACTTCCATCTCTTCTATTTTTATGTCTCTCGTATACAACCAAACAAAATTATACACATATAGCATTCCTCTTCCAACACTAATTTGTCTCCATTTTTATAAATGCACTAATAGAGTGTTTCCTATAAAGAAACAAAGATGCCCCACGGTGTGCTAGAACTAAGAACTTAACAAATTAAGATCAATAATGAAGTTCAAATGAAAGTAACCACAAAACTTACAGGAATCCTGACAACACAAGCAGGACTCTGATTATATTTGTTTTTGCAACAATGCATAACACATATTTATATTAGGAGCAGAAGACAAACTGCTTTTACATACCCACCATCTCTGAAGAGGTTAGAATCACAATGTTACAGGGCATGATTAAATGATGTGAGCAAGAATATTTGTATGCAGATAAGATAAAAACTATGGTTATACTTTAGAACAATCAGGACATGAAAAGTAACCTTTCGCTTGACATTTCACACATGCTATCTGCTTCACCGTTGATTCGCGATTACCAATTGTTTCATACAAATCATCCACTAGGTTAATACCAAATAATCCTCCTTCTTTGACGAACCCGGTTCCTTTGCATCTAGAGCAAGCCAATCTTCTGATGTTGCCACATCGCTTGCACATCCCTAATGAACTGCAAGTAAAGGGTAACATTATATATGTCAAAAAAAGATGGAGGCAGAAAACAATTTAAAAAACCAATGTCTCACTACAGAGTTTGTTTGAAATATAATTCTCATCATAATACTTTAAAAGAATCTAATGCATTATCTTTATCACAATAACAACCATTTTGTGGCCACTGTTAAGAGTCTAGTCACTGGAGTTTACTTCAACATGAGTGGACTATATTTCAAGTCTGCTAAGGTTCAAATTCAATGCCATGAAAAAGAATAAAATAGTGAAGCAATCTACTAAGAATGCTAAAGTGAGGGCAGCAAACGACTCGAACAAAATAAGAAGCAGTCTACCACATATATTCTTTCCAACATGCTTGACATATTTGCTGCATCAGATTCCTACCATTATCCGGACTGATAGCATCATGCCCCACGTGAATTTTCATATGATCTAATAATACCAACTGAAAAAGTTAGGACTTGATGGAAACTGAGACTCCAAGATGCTAAAGTGGCTCTATTACTTGCCAGGAAAAAAAGAAATAGAAGTGCATGCAAAGAAATAGTCGAATAACAACATCTTGATGATGAGATGAAACCTTGTATAGAAAATATACTGAACTCCATGAACACCAAGAGTTGCTCTACTTTGTCAACTGTTAGCTCGGATGGTACTGGGTTTTCATTTCTTATGCAGTCAGGAGTGGGGCGAGGGTTTACCTCTCTAGTTGAATAGAATAACTCTGGTCCTTCCTCGACTTACTTAAAAGAAACATGGACAATCCTCCTAGGTCCTAACCATATAGATTATAGAGTACCTGAACTAGTCAACTGAGATTGTACTGAACATACTTTTTCAGTATTGTGGCAAAATTTCGGAGTATAAATGTACTGCTCTCTTACCTTGTTAGGCTATTCATATTACAATTTTCTAGCATATGAAACAAAACAATGGAATTCAAAATTTCTCTTCATAAAATTACAGGATCAATCTAGGGACAGAGGTTTAACATTGTTTGAGGGGTAATGTGTTTTGTATCGTGCCTGTTCAGTGTTTTTCAATATTTAAGAAGAATTTGTGATTTTTCCTTTCAGATTTTGATTGTTTAAAATACAATGTTAAACATTTCATATACATTCATTCACTCAACAACTTAAGCATTTGGGATAAATCATTCATGATATGGTATCAGTCTATCAGAACCTCAATTATCTATTACCAAGAGGTGCAAATTTCAATCTTTACCGCCCCTATTCTTCTACGCAAAATAACTACAAAAAATTGATGGTTCTGACATTAGAATCCCACATGCTCTTTTTTATTCTATTTTTTAGATAAAGAGGTATAGTCCCCAACATGAAGAACTTTGAATTAAAAAGAACTTGTTTCATCCATTTAGCTAATACACCTGTGGCCTCAAAGATTGATTTTAAAAGTGGAAAGATAGAGCATATCTCTTACAATCACATATTACTTGAAAATCCAGTGCTTGATTAAGTTAATTTGGTAATTGACAAGTCTCAGTCACATTCTTCCCCTTTAAGGGCAGGCTCTAATATGTTGAACAAACCTTTGGAAATGGGATAGTAAGTATATAATTAGATTTTAATGTGAACCCATGGTTTTCTTTCTGCTTTGATTATATGAAAAATGTCAAGCTACTCCTAATCAAACTACTAAGCTCTTAGAGAGCAAGTTTGAGTAAGTCAACATCAAAATGGATAACATCACAGCCAGTGAAATAGCTAGTAAAATGGGAATGAACATTCAAAGAAATTGTTGGGGTAAAAACTACTCTAATGGGGTACTAAAAATGAATTAATGAAACAATGAAACCCTGAAAACAAATAAAAAGAATGAAAGTGATAGAGAACCTGCGCTGGGAAGAAGAGAAGAAAGCATCGATTTTGGGGGCAGCAATGGTGGCAGAAAGGAGCAGAACACCGACTCCCAAACCAGCTATTTCACTGGCTGTGATGTTATCCATTTTCTTCCTTCTGTATACTCCGTACAGTGCCCTGTGTTCGCTTCGTTTCGCTTATTAGGAATGATAACTTATATTTGTTTAAGCTATATAGTTTAGAAAAGACAAATTCATCACATGGCCTATTAGCTCAGCTGGTTAGAGCGTCGTGCTAATAACGCGAAGGTCGCAGGTTCGAGACCTGCATGGGCCAATTTTTTTAAACCATTTTTAACTATTTTCTCGTTACTTTATTTATGGGCTTACTTTAACAAAATGCATTTTCGCTTCTTGTTTGTACAACAATATGGGCCATAAACAAGTAGGCCCAATAAAAGCGGGCTAGTTACCATTTTTTTCTCACTGATAGTTTCCAAAATGATCAATTTTTTAGTCCATGGTTTGATTATAATTGCATAGATCAAAGTCTTTTATACTTTAAGCTCAATCAGATTTAGTCCTTGACATTTACGTCATCCAATCCTATATTTAGTAACAAAATATGCCAACGTGATTAACTTTGATTAAATGAAAGAATAAACTATGTTAGAGGAGCTTTAAATTTTGGTCGGTCAAAAAAGTATAAGCATTATCGAACAAATGCAGGCAAATGTCAAATATAGCCGGCTACATTTAGAAAATAGTCACAAATGCGGCTGAAAAGTATTCTCATTATATACTAACAAGTTATAGCACAGCTGTTAAATAATTAAGTTCCAGTATTTAGTTGAGAGGTTAATAATTAAACAGTGTTTATAGACAAATATTTGTTAGGAGCCTACCCATTTAATGTCATATAAAAGTCTCGAGGGATTAGTTTTATAATTGTTGAAAATGAAATTAAATTCTAAGTATTAATGAGTTGCGTAGTGTATAATATGAATTGATTGCTTTTTTTTACAAGAGGAAAATAGAATTGATTGCTTTTAACTGCATGTTACTCCTTTCAAAAAAAAACTGCATGTTATTTTTTGGTAAATGATTCTAATTTCTATTATGCCCATTCACATTTGTTAATTAAGTGAAAATATACAAAACAAAGAAATTTATTTATTTTATTAGAACTCTTTATAAATATAGTATTTTAGCTTCTTTTTATAATTAGACTATTCAGCAGAAAAAAATTATGATATTTTAAAATTATTACACAAATATCAAGAGAGTATAATAATAAGAATTATCATTATAATTATAATTATTTTAAACTATAACATAGAAAATAAAATAAAAAGTATATGAAAATCCAAATGTTAATGAGTCAAAAAGTAGTATTAGAGTGAAATATATAGTATCGTACTAGCTATCATCTCCTTTTCTTATCTAAGGTGATTTTGTCAATAATCAACTTAATAAATAAGTATGAAAAGTTGACTACTCATGAGTTGTGGAAAATAACTTTGCCATTTCTTCTAGATTAATTATGAGTTGTAAATTCAGCATACGGCAACTAATCTGCTGAATAAACAGGGAATCGTCTCATTCGGGGGAAGCCAGCACCTACCAAACTTGGTATAATTAATCAAAAAAATTCTCTAGGTCTTTCTAATCTTTAAGTTAATTTCTGAATGGAGAAAGATATACGCTATTCCTTTAAAAAATGGACATTAACGTCAATCCATGACTTTTTCCCAATTCATATTTTAAATGCATATTTTACTTGTAAGGTTTCATTAAAATAACTTACATATTTTTTATTTAAATTTTTGTATTTGATTTATATTTAAAAAAGCAGGTTATGATATAGTTGCTCTAATATATATTTACAAAGCTAGCATCACAAAACTAATTATCTATTAGCACAAATCAGTTTTATACCGTCATTCAATCAGACTAAGTCACATATGATGAACGATATCATTTGTTTTTTATTTTAATTAAAATAAAGTATATTTTGTAAATAGTATTACTACTGATGTTTGTTTGCCAAATCTTGTAATAAGGCATTTGATCTTCATTAATACAATTCCTCCTTTTGAAAAAAGACATAATCTTAAAATAAGACAGGGTCATAAAAAATTATTATAGGTTGATATTTACCACATAAGAGAGACAGGGACATAATGAATATGCACTGACAGTGTAAAATTGTTTTACACAGTCATCCAATCAAAGCATGCCACATAAGAGAGATAATTACATTTGACTTTAATTTTAATTAAAAGAATAAGATATTTTCTGATTTGGCGGAATTCAATTGGATGTCTGTGTAAAACTATTTTACACTGTCAGTGCATATCCATTAAACTCATGTTTTTATGTAAATTATTTCCAGTTTTTAATTATTCAAAATTTAAATATTGTAACTATATGCAACATTGATTGCTTAATTTTTATTTGGTACATCGAAAAGATAAATTGCACCCACCAGGAATCGATCACTGGACCTCCCCCTACTCAACTCATATGTCCCCCGTCTCTTACCACTTGAGCTATCCTACGGGGACCATTGATTGCTTAATTATAATCAATGAAAGAATTTCCAAACGTCAAAGAAAAAATTAAAAAATTTCCATCTCACCATTAAAATTTGATATGAATAAAAAAAATAGTCCTTGCAATTTCCTATTAATATATAAGTATATTCTATATACTACGAAGCAACTTAATATCCCTATAGTATTGTAACCCCCCGCCCCCCCCCCCCCCCCCAAACAAAAAAAATTAAACAAAAAAAATTCAAAATAAAAAGCAAAATGCATGGACCATATCGACAACATCTCACATATATATTTGGTCAACTATATAAGAAGAGGAGGGCATAACTCTTATTTTTCTTCAGAAGTTGTAGAGGGTAGGCATGGAAAGCTTGGATCAGAGGCTGGTCTCAACTTGGTCTCATGATCATTCCTCGGTGCCCCTATCTTATGTTCAACCCCTGGAAAGCAGGCCTGGCTCTAAGGTCACGAACCATAATTCATGTAAAACAATTCCTGTGATTGATCTTGGAGGACACAATGATCGTGCTCATACCACAAAACAGATTCTGAAAGCCTCCGAGGACTATGGTTTTTTCCAGGTTATAACATGTTTTGATCAATTTATTTTTCCTCAATAGTATGAATTATCATACACAGACTACTTAAAAAAGTTTTTCATCATAATCCACATAATTAACTATATGGTACACAGGTGATCAACCATAGAGTTTCCAAGGATTTAATGGATGAAGCGTTGAACATTTTTAAAGAATTCCACGCCATGCCTCCCAAGGAGAAGGTAAATGAATGTTCTAAGGACCCAAATGGAAGGTGCAAGCTCTATACAAGTAGTGAGAATTACAAGATAGATGCGGTTCAATATTGGAAGGACACATTATCACACCCTTGTCCTTCATCGGGGGATCACATGAAGTATTGGCCTGAGAAACCAACCAAATACCGGTTAGTTTCTGGTTGTTTTAGCCTTGTTAAGACTTAATTAAGGTTATTATCCTTCACGCGGTATTCTTAATTTTTCTGAGCAAAAAAGACATGGCTTTAGGTCAAATAAATTTAATATAATAAACTTTAATTTAGATGATTTATTCATTGTTTTTTTTATTATTTAATCAAAATTTAAAGTTTTCAAAACATATCAAATAATATGAGTTCTTTATAAATCATTAATCAAAAATATTTTCTTTGCAATATTTTGAAAAAATCGAATGAATATTCTAAATTTTATTTATAAAAAACTTTTTCAATTATTTTTCTGAATATTCTCAATTTTCTTTTGCACTTTATCAATATTAAAAATACTTAATTACAAATTTGAGTAGTACTTATTAATTTGTAATATACAATCTTGGATGTCTATTTCAATACTTGATATACGCTATTATATTTGATGCATTTGGGGTTATTATCATGTGAACGTTTGTCATGTGAAAGCGAATAAACGTTCTCTAGTGAAATGTTTTCTGTAATTAGACAAAAAAAATTGACATCATAGTCGACCAAATAAAACTAAAAAATTAATTTATTGTTCAACATTGCATTACGGTAACAACTTTCGCTTGACAGAGTCAATTGAGAGGATATCATAATCCTGTATTTCAATTGACTTTCAAGAATGCATATTGAGTTTTGGAAAATGATGTGGCTTATATACTAATTGATGATGCTTTCTTTTGGAATTTTTTCAGTGAAGTGGTTGGAAAATATACACAAGAATTGAGGAAGCTTGCACTTGAAATCTTGGAGCTATTTTGTGAAGGGTTAGGGCTTAACCCACGTTATTTCTGTGGTGGGCTTAGTGGGAGTCCACATGTGCTAGTGCATCACTACCCTCCATGCCCTGAGCCAAGCTTAACCTTGGGCTTAGCCAAGCACAGGGACCCTACCGTTATCACCATTCTGCTTCAAGACCAGCTGGTTCAGGGACTTCAAGTCCTCAAGGATGGGGAATGGCTTGGAGTTGAGCCTCTTCCCAATGCTTTTGTGGTTAACATTGGTCTACTCTTACAGGTAATTAAATTAGGAAAATGCTAGCAACAATACTATAACACTCTATTTATAACACTTTCTTATTTGTTGGTTAAAATTTATGTGTGATCTGATAAAATTAAGGATTTTACTGGGTGACAAATCCATCCAAAACTTAAAGTTGTAGGAAAAATATACATACACACACATACATATACACAATCATAGTATAAAAGTATACAATTTTTATGGAGGCAATCAATACACATGATATATTTGTAATGCAAGAGAAAATGTTTTTTTTTTGGCAACTTCCACAACTTCCCACGAAGCATTGCGAATAGATCCATTTCTGGTCTCACTCACAATTTAGTGAGATTCATATAAAATTTAATTAATAAAAGAAAATTATTTAAAATTCAGTTAAAATAAGTGTTGATTGTCTTCCTCTTAGCTTATATATATATACATAGTATATATTTATAATTTTTTTAAGAAAATCTTATTGTGATCGTAATTTTCAACAAGTATCCCTAGACCTCCCCCTACCCAACTCATATGTCTCCAACTCCTACCACTTGAGCTATCATACAGGGACGTTACTTCACGTTTAAGCTAAAGAATTAAAGACATTTTCTCAATTCATATTTTAATATCAAGTCATGGCTATTACTTTTTATAAAAAAGTCAAGGGTATTGCTTAATCTTTGAGTAACTTTGACTATTAACCTTCTTCATTGTAAGCATTGATCAATTAATTTCAAGGATTATATTTTTTTAATGATTCACTTAAATTTAGCTATAATTAATTAATTCAGATAATCAGTAATGGAAGGCTGGTTGGTGCGGAACACCGGGTTGTGACGAATTTGACAACAGCGCGCACAAGTGTTGCCTATTTCATCTATCCATCAATGGAAAGCATCATAGAACCTGCACAATGTTTGATGAATGAAACTACTCTGCCAGTGTACAAATCCATGACATTTGGAGAGTTTCGTAGACAATTCTTTGAGAAGGGCCCCAAGATTGAAGAAGAATTGCAGTAAGTTTAAAGGAGTGATACATATATGATATAAGTTGAGCATAGTTAACAAGCTTGTTATTTTGTTGGTTTGTTTGTTTTTTTTTTACGATGGCAGAGCTAGGCCTCAGAAAAGGGCGAAAAAACATACTACAGTACACCAGACTCAAGACCAAGAGGATAAATCCAGCTTTTAAAATAAAAAGTGAGCATAGTTGTCAATTATGAACTAGAAAAGTCCAAACCAAGATAAACTATTGTTAAGTTTTATTTTTAATAATATTCCCTCTCACGTAGGGCAGAAGTGATTTGTTTACAATATGTACTGTGCTTTCATTGCAAAAATATGAGAAAGTAAGAAATAGCATATATTGAAGGAAAATTCTAAAAATACATATATTACCATGAGGTTGTTCTAATTTAAGTATAAATCTAGAGTTCAAGTATGTAATTGACAAGTAGGTAAAATACATATACTACCCATAAGCTTTTTATAAATTTTTGAACCTTAATTTGAAACTAAAGGACACTTGTTTGGAATACCATTAAGATTTATAAAAAGCTAATGGTATTACTTATGGACACTTATTTGGAATACCAATATTAGATTTTAAATTTTTAATTGGATTGTGCAATTTTCAGTGATGATTAGCCCAAATTCTTGGGCCAGAACCTTTTTGAAATGATCCCTAACTTGGACATGTGATCCATTGGAAGAGCCATGATCCCTTCAATTTTTTGAGCATATAATTTTCCACCGACACAGATTGAGCAAGTCAGAGTCAAAGGGGCCTTAGGTTTTTTAGTGTAACGAGGGGATCAAGTCAACCTGAGTCTGTGAATTCACGCATTCAAACACAGACCTCCATGAATTCATGATTCTGATTTGCAACAATCATTTATAAGCTCAATAAATCACCTTAATTAAGAGCAGAGAATTTTTGTCACTAATCATGTGAACGTAGGTTAGGAAGCATCTTATGCACGTGCTAACAATCTTAGATGAATTAATAAAACACCATAGATGTACTACTAATCTTACTTTAATGATGTATTATTTGTAGGAAGCAGGATTTGATGAATAACATAATATTCCTTTTTCTCTCAACCCCAACTTCTCCTCTGACCACTGTAACCAAATCACCAACCTCCGGCAAGCTTCCCCTTCTTTAGCCAAGAGCCCAAGATCAAAATCCATCATCAACAGCAAATTGCGCCAAGATCCTGGGAGTTACACCGTACTGGTTCCACCAAACTGCGCCATCATCGTCGGTGGCACAAGAGAAGGTTGCTGTAATGCAGTGTCTCTTTGGGTGGCGACGCACCTCCTCTGTCGCTCCTCTCTTCCACCAAAATTCCAGCACCGGCAACTGGCGCAACCACCTTTATCGAAACCCAGGTCCCAATCAAAACCACATCGCCCAAACCACCATCCAAACCACATCAACCTTCCATGGAGCTTTTTGATTTCCAATTTTTGAAATCTCAACGTTTCCTATTAATCAAGAGAAGCCCCAATATGATAAAGTGATTGAAGCTCCTGAAGATCTGTAATCATCGAGATGAACAGCGGCGAGCTTGCAGGCAATCAAGTGCAGGGGCTTTTAAGTCATTTATTTATTAAATTTTAAATATATTAAAAATCTGAATTATTTCTCATTCCCTCAGTGACACGTGTTATGTTAAAAAAAAAGAAGCTTGCTGGACCTTGTCTTGCGTATTGATTGCTGGCTGATTAAGTTTTCTTGACTTCAATTTTTCCTATTAACTTGGTTGGCATATTCTTGTTACTTTGTTTATTCTGTTCCTATCTTTTCCTTTTCTCCTTTCTGTAACTTATCTACTTTTCTCTTTTCTTTTCTATCTTCTCCTTGTACTTGCTTGTGCCTTTTAATGATGTTATGGCTTTAAAAAAAAACTCTACCACTGAATTGATTGATTCGGGCATTAAAGGACAAGAATACATTCTCATTATTCAAGCAGGGTTGGGCATTTCCTCACAAAGTGTACTTTAATGGTGATGAATGCATAATGCGCCCACCTGACACCTACCCATTTCTACCAAATTCTGCTCCTACAAGCCTAGTTTCCTTCCAGCCACCAAATTCTGCTCCTACAAGCCTAGTACCCATAATGCTAGCAGTTTGGGGAATTGGTGCATAGAGTGTCAGAACTGTTCTCTGAAAATTTTGAAACCATGTAACTTACAATAGGTGTCATTCTATGAAAACAGCGAGTGAAACTCAAGGCAGCAATTTTTGCACTAAACATGTGATAAATGTATATTTGTCTGAATCATGAATTCTTGGTGCTGTTATTGCAGTGCCATACTGAATAATTCATGTCTCACGTACATATACGATCAATGAAGTCTATCATTCATTTCACTACATTACCATGAACTAAAAACATAACAATTAAGGGCCTAAAAATAAAAGATCTAGTTTATCAGTCAACATGACTGTTATTCTCCAAAGTCATTCAATCCACAGGATTACCCAAAATGTTAACATCAAAGCAAGTAAGGGGAAGCCTTTTGCTGCGAACCGGCATTCGGTAACCTTGGATAAACATCAGGTGGTGGCATCACACAATTGTCACCATTGAAATAGATCCTCCGAGGAAAAGCCCAGCCTTCATGAAAAGTAAAAGTTGACTTATCCTTTCCAAAAAGCAGGTCTGACTGTACATAACCAAGAGGGCCAGCTTGCATGAGCAAATCATTGAAGAACTTAATTCCCCAAAGCATTGCTGTATCATCTGTTGAAATCAACTTGGATCATTAGTTTCTGAGGAGTTAAAAATTTTGGCGTTCTATTGTGAAAACTAAGAATATATGCTAATTAGGAAAAATAACACTTACTCATTGACCCCCCATAGGGAATTAATGACCCGTAGTTGAAACTATAAAGCTGGGTCAGATTGTCGAAGTTTGGGTGTTCGATTACTAAGTTCCAATCAGAATAATTCATCCTGTAATTAAAATTAGTAATCGTCACCTTCACTCGCCAGTACTGCTTGTAGTTTTGCTTCACATGCCAGTGAACTCGGATTGGGCATGAATGGCTAGTGCATGTAATGCCGTTATTTCCAGGGTTGGAAATAACTGATGTTAGATTTGGCGAATTTGGACTGCAAACACACACAAAATGAACAGATGTGAGTGTATGATATTCATTTCATTCAGTTTAGTAGAATATCATAAGCGGTAATAAAAACCTACTCTACACAGTTCCCTGATTGGCAGCCACATGCACATGTTGGGCAAGATACAATAGTATCATTATAGAAAGTTGAGAGGGACACACAACACGTAGGAGCTTTCGCAGCTAGAAATTGTGAATATGTGCATGTCACATTCCAACTCACTGCAAAAAATCAGATCAATGTCAAGGTTGAAGTAGGAAATGGATAACTTAAGACACAAGTAATGGAACATAGGAGTCCAATAACTTACTCATTGCTTGGGTTACTCTCCTTTTATCATATCTTAAAAACCGGGTGGGTTTCACAATTCTTGCTGGTCCACATGTATATCCTGGTCCAGGTGATTTGAAGGTGAAGTTTTTCGGCAACCTCACACTTTTGGTTGTGGTACCAGCTCTACCCACAACGACCCGGAATGAGGCAACAGCATTGGCCGGATCTTGTTTCAATGAGGTGAGCACCCCACCTTTGCAGCAGTTTGCAACCTGCTCACTGTAAGGTGCTCCAGGAATCAGATCAACCGCAACGGGATCCTTTTTGCAGCAATGTGGGGACACTTGTCCCTTAAATTTTGAGCAGTCTCCTTGCTCGGTGGTTTGCCCTCCTATCATTTGCCAGATTATCTCATTCTTTGCCCACGTCCATCCTAGTGACCACCCAGGTTCTTGGATATGTCTATATTGCTGGAAGTTGTTTAATGTTACCGCAGCAACATAACCATCCCCTGTCCAGCTTAGTATATCCCATCTTATTGTGATGTTTCCGTTTGGGTCAAGAGGATCATAAGCTTCTGATGATGAAGGCAGAAGCAAGAGGAGAGTGCATGGGAGGACAAACCGAAACAAGAGCAGAGAGTCCATACCAAAAGTTGTGGGTGCTAGTTCAGTTGTGATTTGGGAATGGAAGAATCCTAATTTGGTGGCTGATTTCTTGTTCGTGGGTTTGCAGTTGCACTCTTGCACAGAGGGGGTGGGAAGGCTCTGTTTTCACTTAGCACCGTGCTCTTATTTATAGTATATTGGAGAAAGACTTCTCACGCATTGCTCTCCCCTGTTCGCAGACCTCCTCTGTTTTTGGGACTGGAATTAGTTAGATAAACTAGAGTTGGGCTTTTTGCTCTCCTTTTTCTTGTCTTTTTTTCCCTCCCTTGTACATGGGTTTTAGCAGCCCTATCTGCTATCATTATTTATTCTTTAACCTCGGCTTTTCAAAAATAAAATTGGCCTATAAAAAAAATGTAAAAATTAAGACAAAAAACAAGTAAAAAAGGTGTTCACGTTCTATCATTTCCCAACTTTGTTTACCTTCTTTAAATACTTCATGATATTAAATTAATAATTTTATTAATGAAAAAAATAAGGAAATTAAATGCTATATATATTCATTATTTTTTCATAAACAAATTTATTAATGGTACTCCATTATGAAAACAAAACACCAAGCAAATCAGAAATCAACTATAGTAGCCTTGAGACTAATTTAAAAATGGAAAAAAAGGTAGAACCTTTAGACTTGAGCTTGTTTGGTTGAAAAATATTTTATGTTTTTATTTTTCTAATTTTATGTTCAAATTTAGAAAATATTTTTGTTTAAAAGTATTCATTTTTACCATCATCATCACTGACACCATCATTGCCACCACCTCCATAGCCGCCATCAGCACCATTGTCACCACCACCAACCTCCACCATCACCGGTGGCGGAGCAGCAAACACGACTGCGGTGATGATAGAGGCGATGATGATAATAGTAGTAACAGTGGTGGTGGTGGTGACAATGATATTGATGGTAATGATGGTTATGGTAGCTCATTTTCATACAAATTTTTTAAATTTTTATTTTGATTATATCTTAAGAAATATTTTCTAAAAAACGTTTTTTAAATATCAACCAAATATATTTCAGTCTTATGCTTTATTTTCTTTGAAAATAAAAATATAAAATGACAAAACCAACAAGCTAGCTGAAACCTAAACCCATAATATTATCATGGTCTCAATTCAATTACGTCATAGACTATCACAATTCACAAATACAATCCAATAGTGGGTTGCATCTGGGTACTGATAGGAGTAGTGGTGGAGCTTTATGGGAATCACATGTCTCAATTGTATGGCCTTTCTATCGGAATCTGGTTGCTTTGGAAGCTAATGCCTACTAGTTTGTCCTTAGATTCTGTTTTCCTCTGTTGCTTTTACCAAGCACTTCCCATTTATTTGTTTGTTGCCTTTACTTTAACTTAGCTTTAGAGGCACGTTTTCTCTTGTGCTAATCTGCAGTGTATTTGTCCCTTTTTCTGGTTGGTGCTCTCACTTTGTGGGCTGATGTATCTTGGCTTTATGCCTTCCTTTTCTCATCTGTATCTGGGGTACTTCTAGTACCCTTTACTATATATAATACAATTTTGCATTCTAAAAAAAAGAAAGAAAAAAATGAGAAAATGTGTAGGTTTTTTATATGATAGAAATAAATGTAAAAAAATAAATTAAAATGAGCATAGTGATGAGCTGTGATCATGTGTTGTGGCCAAAATTTCACCAAATTAAATGAGCATAAGTATATATTTCCAGAATCCAGGCAGGAATATTTCAAGTTCACCCACGAGATCTGAGGGTTGAGGACTTGAGGTTATATGGCTCCAATGACAGGGCATGAAAATGATGGGCTGATTAGGATAGCATAATATTTGGTGCGCCTTTGCAGAGCCTCTACCCAACCCACCCTGTTTCTTCATTCATTCTACATAATTATTTACATTATCATCTTTATATATTCTACTCTGTTTTTTTTTTTACAGACAGTGACATTCATTTGAACCCCACATGCTTTTAGATCTTGACCCTTGTTTGAACATCATGGACCAGTAAAAAAAAAAGCATGCATGCCTATGAGAAAACAATGATCTTTTCCTTCTATTCATTCCACAAAAAAAACTAATATTACATGATACTTCATAGTTCATAGATTAGAGATTTCTGAAAGCGCCTCATTTCCATTTCTTCTTCTTTTCTCTCTCACTCTTCACTCTTCTTCCTTTCTTCGAATCTTCCTGAACCACTCACACATTGCAAATTCCTCTATCAATTGTGGTCATTGATGGAAAAGAAGGGCCGCAGTCGACCCATGCGGCGCAAATTTCCAACCCGTCGTGATTTACCAAAAGGATGTGGAGTATTTGCTTCAAGGTTCAAGCTGGATAAGGATGCTGAACATTTAGAGGGTGGCACGAAGACTCTTGATCAAGCAATTGGCTGTGGTTTGAAGAAGGAAAATCCTGTGGTCTCATCTCTTCAGCTGGATGAGCCTACTTTATCAAATGATGATCTGGCAAACACGCCAATATTGGACCGCACTTTCCTTGGTCGACCCATGCGACGTAGATTTCCAACCCGTCGTGATTTACCAAAAGGATGTGGAAGGTACAAGCTGGATATTACTGATCCTGATTGTGCTAATAAAAGCGCTGAAGGTAATTTACCAAACGGACGTGGTCAACAGGCTTTGCCTGTAGATGACAGAAAGAGAAAGCTTGCGGACATTGTTCAAGCGGATTCTGAAGGCAATGCTAAATTTCCACCAGAAAACAAAAGAGGAATGTACATCGCACTTCCTGAGAAAAGTAATCATCATCAGGTTTCAACAAAGACCAAGGCAACAGTTGTTAAGGAGGAAAGTAGGGATGCTGTCAAGGTTGAGAGAACATCAGGGTTAGTTCACCCAGAAGTCCAAAGTCTTGGGACAAAGCCTTTGGATATGTCTACTGTGCAGGATGCGTTGCAAGGAGATTATAATAGATTGACAATCTCATCCGACTGGAAAGAAGTGCCAGAATGTCCATGGAGGTCTGATGAATAGAAGTCCAAAGTCTTGGGACAAAGCCTTTAATTTGGATATGTCTACTGCGCAGGATTAGATGCTTGCTGCCACTGGTCCCATCTTTTTGGCTGTCCTGATGCTGTTCAATCTCGTTAGCCTCTTTTTGCTGATGTTTTATGTTGTATTGTGTTTTGTTTGTAGTTGTCGTTGGAACTTGGTTCTTTTCTTGTTTTCTTTCTTATTTCAGTTTCTTTTATCCTTTCCTAAGTCTTGTGGACTATAAACTATGACCTATCTCATGAGAAGGGTGTTCTCATGTTCTCTTTATTTCAATAATAATTCTCTTTGAAAAGAAAAATACAACAACTTCCAAATTGTCCCAAAATCACATAACAATTTGGGTGGTCAAGAGAATGTGGCACGGAGTAAAGTGAGGGATGTTGGATATTTTATGAATTAACATTAATCATTTAATTAGAATGTATTATAATCTTTGAATTATTAATATATCAATTACTAAGAGTTAATATTAATTGTAGAGCTTAACAACTTGTCTATGTCTATTGGGCTAAGGCTTTTTTGATGAGTAACTCATGATGGGTTGAGTTATTTATATATGCCCAGTGAGTGGTATCTGCTCTCATCTGATAAATAAATAATCTAGCGATCCACACTCTACAGCGCTTAAGATTACCGGCTAAATAAACCATATGAGGGTATGCCTAGTAGGGTAGGTTAACCGTTAAATGGGGATGCAAGTTTATAATGGGTTACTCATCAATATTAATCTATTTCTTTAGAGCTTCATACCCCAGCTATCCGCACTCTGAGAAATCTCTTCTTGCTGTGGTTGAAAGAGATAGAATGAATCATTCTGGTTTGCAATTGTTATCTATACATGTACCTGCTAAGAAAAATAATAATAACCTGAATTTGATTCATTATTCCTTTCATCACGTTGATGTGTTACAAACTCTAAGAGCCACTATGTTACTGTTACAATTTTTTTTTCTCTCCTTTCCCGTACGTTTTTTTTTGAAATGTCCTCTCCGGTATGAGCAGAATTTGGTAGAAATGGGTAGGTGTCAGGTGGGCGCATCATGCATTCATCACCATTAAAGTACACTTTGCGAGGAAATGCCCAACACTGCTTGAATGAGAATATATTCTTGTCCTTTAATGCCCGAATCAATCAATTCAGTGGTGGAGTTTTTTTTAAGCCATAACATCATTAAAAGGCACAGGCAAGTACAAGGAGAAGATAGAAAAGAAAAGATGAGTAATGAGAAGATGAGTGCCTGGAAGGAAACTAGGCTTGTAGGAGCAGAATTTGGCAGAAATGGGTAGGAGTCGGTGGGGGCATCATGCATTCATCACCATTAAAGTACACTTTGCGAGGAAATGCCCAACCCTGCTTGAATGAGAATGTATTCTTGTCCTTTAATGCCCGAATCAATCAATTCAGTGGTGGAGTTTTTTTTTAAAGCCATAACATCATTAAAACTTAAAAGGCACAAGCAAGTACAAGGAGAAGATAGAAAAGAAAAGAGTATTAGAAATTAGGAGGCCTATACTCAACCACAAAAGCTAGCTCAAGAGTTGAGGTTTGCACTACCCTTATAAAGGCTATCTATGCTCTATCTCTAGCCAATGTGGGACTTCTCACACACCCCCTCACGTCCAGGACTGAACAACCTGGAACGTGGGATCAACAACAACGGGTGCCCCGAATATGGGAAGTCTCCACAACAAACAACAAATGGATCTAGGATAGGCTCTGATACCATATTAGAAATTGGGAGACCTATACTCAACCACAAAAGCTAGCTCAAGAGTTGAGGTTTGCACTACCCTTATAAAGGCTATCTATGCTCTATCTCTAGCCAATATGGGACTTCTAACAAAGAGAAAAGTAGATAAGTTACAGAAAGGAGAAAAGGAAAAGAGGTGGAAAAGATAGGAACAGAATAAACAAAATAACAAGAATATGCCAACCAAGTTAATAGGAAAAATTGAAGTCAAGAAAACTTAATCAGCCAGCAATCAATACGCAAGACAAGGTCCAGCAAGCTTTTTTTTTTTTAACATAACACGTGTCACTGATGGAATAAGAAATAATTAAGATTTTTAATATATTTAAAATTTAATAAATAAATGACTTAAAAGCCCATGCACTTGATTGCCTGCAAGCTCGCCGCTGTTCATCTCAATGATTACAGATCTTCAGGAGCTTCAATCACTTTATCATATTGGGGCTTCTCTTGATTAATAGGAAACATTGAGATTTCAAAAATTGGAAACCAAAAAGCTCCATGGAAGGTTGATGTGGTTTGGATGGTGGTTTGGGCGATGTGATTTTGATTGGGACCTGGGTTTCTGTACTGTTATTGGGCTTACGAACTTTGTAAGCTAGTGGGCTTACCGACTTTGTACTATTGGGCCAGGCGACCCATGATCCGAACGGGTCAAAACCTCATAATATATAAAGAGGACACCGCCCAAGCGGTGGGGAATCCAACACTTTTTTTACTCATTTGCTACTTTGCCATATCTTGTGATTGCTTTCTAGTTGCTTAGCCCTGACCGGAGTTCTAGACCGAACAGTTTCGATAGAGGTGGCTGCGCCGGTTGCCGGTGCTGGAGTTTTGGTGGAAGAGAGGAGCGACGGAGGAGGTGCGTCGCCACCCAAAGAGACACTGCATTACAACAACCTTCTCTTGTGCCACCGACGATGATGGCGCAGTTTGGTGGAACCAGTACGGTGTAACTCCCAGGATCTTGGCGCAGTTTGCTGTTGATGATGGATTTTGATCTTGGGCTCTTGGCTAAAGAAGGGGAAGCTCGCCTGAGGTTGGTGATTTGGTTACGGTGGTCAGAGGAGAAGTTGGGGTTGAGGGAATTAGGATAGAGGTGGGGGACTAAATTGTAATGTCTCTTTTCTTACCCACTATTATGGGTAATTTTTGCTTTTGCTTGGTGCAAGTTACACCGTAGAGGCCACCCAATATTAGATGAATTATCAGTGATTAAATGAGTCATGCTCCAACGGTATAAATTAGAATGGTAAAACATGTATGAAAGAGTTTGTTTACTTTTTGCAAAAGTGGTGAGACTTGCCTATTAACCATGAAAGATGCATGGTAGAATCATATTTTAGATGACACGCAGGCAAAGTGAAAAGAGGAATGTTGGGTGCATTTTTGTGTATCACCACCAGCATAAACTTTTACAAAACAAGTGTGTTTGTATTTCAGTTACTTTCAATTTAATGAAGGAAATTGTTACTTCTACTTTTGGTGTATTGGAATGTGCGTAAAGTTGATTAGATGCATTTGAACTGAAATACGTATTGCTTGACAACCATGTCATTGCTATGCAGCTGTTTTCATTATTCAATCACCAATGTTATTCTTTTCTTCTTAAAATCCTCAAATGCATCTATCAAAAATAAAATTAAAATTCCCATGCATAAGTGAATTAATTTCGTAATTTTAGCTCATAGGTAAAGGATGTTTTAGCACATCAATCACATAAAAAAAATTATTTTAGAGGAGTGCCTAAAAGTGGCGGAACAAGAAAAAATAAAATAGGGGACTAAAATAAAATTTTAAACATAAATTAAAGTATTTAATTTTTTGGGTACATTTTAACAATAGACACTTATATACACAAAAAACAATGATTAAATTAATACATATATTCATTGGAAATGAAGCTTCAAACAAATTTAAAAATAGTAGAAAAAATAGGTTTTAAATTTTTTACACTTATACGAAAGTACTCACTTTGAGGAGAGAATTGAACACCTATTTTTTTTTTTTTTTGAAAGAAACTCACTTTGAGGGAGAATTGAACACCTATATGAAAATATTACTAAAAGAAACTCACTTTGAGGGAGAATTGAACACCAAACATTGATTGGAGACATGTTAAATAGTCAAAAATAAGTTTGAAACAATGATTAAATTAATATATATACTCATTGGAAATGAAGCTTCAAACAAATTTAAAAATAGTAGAGAAAATAGGTTTTAAATTTTTTACACTTATACGAAAGTACTCACTTTGAGGAGAGAATTGAACACCTATATTTTTTTTTAAATGTTCTGTGCTAGAACATAGAGAGGGAAGGTAGTGCCCAAAGTGTGGGGAATGTGATGTGAATGCTTAGAGAGAGAGAAGCTCTAACCGCTTAGAGAGAAAAAAATATAACTGAATTTCAATGCTATTACTTCTCAAATGAGCTAAGAGTCCCTTACAATTGGTATTTCCCTCCTATTTATAGAGGTGGAATTGGACTTTGGCGCCTCTATCCTATCCAAATGGGCCAGTTGGGCCTCGGGAAAGGAGACCCAAGGTCATGGCGCGCCCCCCGCCCAAGGTCAGATCTCCTGGGCGAGGGACCTTGGGGTCTCGCCCAGTCCACAAGACACCGAACTCGAAGTATGAGAGGTAAATGTGTCTTTAAGTAAGAAATAAGGTGAGACTCCTAAGGATTCTGACTAAGACTTAAAAACTTAAAATCTAAAAATGAAAAGCAATGGCCAACATGGCCTGATAAATAATGCCTTTGCGATCAACACTTTGGATTTCCAGCCGCGTCTTCTTCCGGGTGACCCAAGTCCACAAGCAGGCTTGTGGCGATGGCTTTTAGTCTGCCCGCGCCCGCGTCAGCATAGTTGTGCACGTGCCTTGAAGTGACGCCAGGGGCAGTGAATCCACAGAATCTCAACCGCTGCCTTTGACATGTCCTTTCCAGTCGCGTCATAGCTTTAGCAATTTTGAATTTCCATCAATCAGTAGCAACCGTTGCAGCTTTCATTTAATGCGGTACCCCCGTTTTCCCCAAATCTGTGCCACGTCCTCTGAGGTAATCATTCCACCTTTGCCATGATGGGGCACGATTTTCCAACCGTTTCTTATCATAACTTTTAAATTCAACTTCTTTCTCTCACTTGCCACTTTTGAAACCCTCCACAATCTCGCAAAGTTACCCAAGCTGTTACTCCAGCATCTTCTCTTTTTCCGTCCAAGTCCCTTTTCGCAAAAGATGACTTCTCAACGCCGCACCAAAAGATCCTCTCGACTCCAAAGCCCCGCTCAAACATCCCGCGCCCCGGCCATTCCTCCTCCTACCGGGGGGCTTCCCCTTGATGAAAGTGAAAAGAGTGCCTTCTAGCACAAAATCCTTTCCACCCTCCCTTTGTCTGCTACCATGGAACCCATTCTGAAAGCCATCTGCCAACCCTCTGAGTTGTCCACCGACAAATCTATCGCCGAGCTGGCCCGCCGGGTCGGAGGGTTATGCCATGAAAAATCCCTTAAAGATGTCCTTATCACCAGCCGAGGCTTGAGCAGTCGTCGCCCCTGGAAGTGTCGCACACTCGAACAAGGCGCGGAAGAGCCCCACTTCTTCTATGTTTATGAGTACTTCTTTTTTGACCTGAGGATCAAACTACCCTTCTCCCCCATTCTTTGCCAGGTTTTGAGAGAGATCAATGTAGCCCCAAGCCAACTTCATTTGAACGCCTGGGCCTTCATCCGATGCTACGAGATTCTGTGTGATGCCATCAACCTTGAAGCCAAAACCTCCCATTTCTTTTACCTCTACGGCGTGGAGCCAAGATCCTTGAAATCTGAGACTCCCGGGTGGGTATCCCTGAAGTCTCGAACGGGTCCGCAGCGTCTCCAACCTTATAAGAGCAATATCAAGATGGGGCCCGGGCGCCGATATTTTCGCATAATCGTGCACCCCTCCTATCCTGAAGCTTTCACACGCCGGGATGGGACTGCTTCATTTCCTTTTTATTGGACCGAGGATCCCTGCGACGTTCCTCCGCCATCCGATGCATCATTGAGTAATGAAGACAAAGCCATCCTCGGCTTCCTCGTCGGGTTTCCCATCTGTGAATGCTCTTAGTTGCTCGAAGCCGCTCGTGAAAACACACTCCGCACCCTCCTATAAGGGATTGACTTTACTGCGGCTGCACTACAGCGCGCCTTAACTGTCGATTCACTCGAGTTTCCTCCTGTTTTCAATACCCAGGTGAGCAAGAGGAAACGCGTCGTCGCCGATTCTGACACCGAGACTGTCGCTCTTCCGTCGAAGAAGGTCAAAGGATCTTCTTCAATTGACCCTGTTCCGGGCGCAGTTGGGTCTGATGAGGCTACACTGGTTGTCGCCCCATTGCAGCCTACTGACGATCCGGTTCCCAGATCCCATGGTGACGTGGCTCCGCCTTCTCCCCCTAAGAGGTCCCAGAAATCAAAAAAAGTTAACTCCAATCCAGAGGGAAAATCTGGGGTCGAGACTTCCTCGCCTCGAAAGTTGAAAAAGAAGAAAAAGAAGGGCGAGAAACCTCCAGCTGGCGAAGCGTCCGCCCCACACCTGGCGGGCAAAGAGACTTCGAAGCCCTTGGGCGGTGCTGAGTCCTCACCTTGTCCAGAGGGGGTTTCCGCTGGTCAACATCCTCCTGAAAGTTCTCCCCAAACAATTCCTTCCCCTGATCTAGTCGGGGCGAACCCGGCTGGAGCATCTTTCGCCCGACCGGTGAGCCCTCAGGACGAAGGCGCAAACCCCCAAGCGTCGCAAGTCTTTTGCCCCCCCAAGTCCTGAAACCAACTATGCAACTACCGGCGATCAAACGAGACCTTCACCAAGCCAAAAACCTTCCACCATCGACTTTATGTTGTCCAACGCCTTTCCCGGCAATATGAGAGCAGCTGAGATTCCTGATCTTGACATCGCAGCGCAGGAATCCCTCAACCACCTCTTGCGAGCGGGGTGCCTCTTCGCCCAACTATCCCAAGACTTAGTTTCTTCCGCAGAAGTGGAGAAACTTCAACAAGAGGCTGAAGGTCACCGCGTGGCCACGCAGAAGGCTCACAAGGAATGGGACAAGTTGCTGACCCAGGTGGCAACTCAAAGGAGGAAACTGACCAACGTAGGCGTTGAGATGAACTACCACGAGGACGATCTGGCTACTTGCAAGGAAAGGATGGATGGATTGGAGTTGGATTGGTTTGAACTTCAGCAGGAGGTAAAGGCAAAAACGGAGACAATCAACGCCGGCAGGGCCGCTTGCATCGTTCAAGGCAAGGAAATTGCGTTCCTTCAGAGCGAATTGGGAGCGACGAACGAGGCCTTGGCTGATGTGAGGTCACAACTTGAGGCAGAAGACCAGGCCCTCGCGGATATGGACTCCAAGATCAAAACCTCTCAAGCCAGGTTGGTAGCCGACATTGCTGCTGAGGTTGTGGAAGAACGTGGCCGCGGCTTCTTTCTCGCCAAGGCTCAGGTTCAACATCTCTATCAAGGAATTAACCTTGATGGAATGAGAGCTTTCAAGAAGATTACCTCGCATGGGCTTGTTGGCCTTGACGATCCTCCGGGTTTTACTGCCGAGCGTTTCGCCGCTGCTGAAATTGAGAGGGAAAAATCTTCAATGTAAAAATAGCTATGTTCTTTTTTTTTAAACTCCCTTTTATTAATCATCTTTTGTAATCAATTAATATTAAATATATTTTCTTTATTTTGATTTCGTCTCGCGTCTGCCCGTCACCATTTAGGCAACTTTTTAGAAATTTTCGCCTTGCGTTCGCCCGTCGCCATTTAGGCAATTTTTTAGAAATTTTTGCCTTGCGTTTGCCTGTCGCCATTTAGGCAATTTTGTAGGAATTTTCGCCTTGCGTTCGTGTTGCGATTTTGAAGGTGTGCCGAAGAAACTAAGACTTTTACTCATTTTGAGGCTTTTATTCACACCAATATTTCCCGTAAGAGCAGGTGTGGCCTTGGCGGTTTCATCCCACCAAGGGCTTACACTGCTGGGGGCCCAATGGCCATATGGGTTTACCTAGACTTATGCCTAGTTTATTTTCTCGCTCATATTTCGGGGAGGCCTCGTATTCCCAGATTTCGGGGAGACTAAGGGGATAAGAGACCCACCCCATTTTGGGGATGAGTCGCTTTCCCGCACACATCGCCAATGAGAGGCCAGCGTTTCGCGTCGGACTTTCCCGGAGCAATCCCCAGACATCAAGGTCGTGTTGGGATTGCCACCTTCGGAGAATTTTTCCCACCGAGCAAACGTGACGTGTTAATTGAGTTGCTAACTAGGTAGCAGCGGTCCGCGCCGGACTTTCCCGGAGCGATTCCCAGACATCAAGGTCGTGTTGGGATTGCCACCTTCGGAGAATTTTTCTCACCGGGCGAACGTATCTTTGTTATTTGAGTTAGGAGTATTGCTAATGAATATCCTTTTGCATTTCATCTGAATATAAGTTTTCTTTCTACATCGAGGGATGCCTCATTAAAAAACTCTCGTGTCGGAGAAAAAGAGTGCATCTTTATTTTTGATCCTACTTGTTTTGATCTTACCCTTCTGCCGCGCTCTCGCCCTTGTCAACGAACTTCCAGGTCAAAGTATCGTGCCCAAAACCTCATCCTTTGTTCCTGACGTGCTCGCCACCCACTCCATGCCGTCGCAGATTTGGCGTTCTTGCCAGGGGGTTGTCAATTCGCTCTCTTGCACGCTCCTCTTACCTTTCTTTCCCTTGAAGACCTATCCTCATGCCGACTTCCGCTGCCTTGCCCCGGCCTTACCCTTATCCTTGATGCGGTAGGTCGGGTCTCTTCGCCCTGCCTCTAGCTTATCCCAATCTTGTCCAAACAACTTTGTTCTTTTCTCCTCGCCTCCCTGGCGTTGGAGAATTCTTAAGTCTTCCCCTGGGCTCACCACCCTTTTTACCTCCCGCACGCTCGGTCCCTTGCTTATCAGAGCTGGTGTCCTGAATTGCGGAAGTTTCCAAAATTCCATATCTTTAGGGCTCCAGCTGAAGAGATCAAAATTTTCCTCTACCAACTTTTTCAAACGTCGTTCCTGTTCAGACGTGAGCCTGGGCTCAATTGCCAACACTCCTCTACTGAATTTGTACCTTTCTAGATCATCAACTATCCCTGCCCAGCGCTCCTCTGCCATAATGTCTGTGAACAGTCCCTTTCTTTTGGTTTCCTCAACCTCTTTTACCTGTCTTTGATTCTTCCGTTGTCTCTTTACCTTTTCACCGGCAATCTCTCCTATCCTGAGCTCCTGCTTACCCCTCTTGTTCTGATTTCCCTCTTGAATCTCTATTTCATGACACCGATGTCCCTCGCCAACTCCTTTTTTGCCGTACATGCTGAGGCAGTTATTGTAACATTCTTTGGCTCGCCTTTGGTCGACTGCAATCTTTCCCACTCTTCCGCACATCAGCGGATACTTAACCGCCAGATGAGCCGTGGAGATTACCGCACAAAGACGGTTAAGTGTATTCCTTCCTATAATGACGTTGTATGAAGCTACGACCTGTATCACGAGGTATCTCACACGAAGGAGCTTGACATTCTCATCGATCTCAAAGATTGTGTCCAAATCTATGTATCCTCGCACCCAAACTTGCTCGCCTGAAAACCCCACCAGAGTTCCTGTATAAGGCATTAAATCTTTATCCGTTAATCCCAGCTGATCGAATGCGTCTCCGTAGATGATGTCAGCAGAGCTGCCTTGATCCAGAAGAACTCGGCGGACATTGAAACTGTTGATCCTGATCATGACGACTATAGGATCATCCTTGTGCGTCTTAACCCCCTCAAAGTCTGCCGTTGAAATTACTATGTCGGGATGCTGGAACCCAAAAGGAGTCTCGTATTGTTGCACCGACGTCACCGCCCTAGCGTGTCTTCTCCTTGCTGAGGCTGTTACACCACCCCCACCGAAACCACCTGCAATTGTATTTATCGTGCCAACCGGCGGCTCAAGATCCTTATTAAAGGTTTCCTCTGCTCCTTTCTTCCGTGCGGCCAGCGTCTCCTTTTTGTCAGTATTCGGCGTGTGGCGACGGTCCTCCCGCCAGCGATCGTCTTGCGGACGAGACCCCCTGTACCTGTTCCCCTGCTGTCGCTCTCCGTTCCAACGATCGCCACGTTCATTCAGCTGCGACCGGCCTGCTCGGATGAGTCTCTCGATTTCATTCTTCAGAGTAAAGCAGTCCCCCGTGTCATGTCCTGCTGAACGATGGTACTCACACCACTTGGTCTTGTCTGTCGTTGCCCGCGGCAGGTCAGTCCCTCTTTCGCCCTCCTCAACTACGTGTGTCGCCTTAACTTCACGCAGCAGCTCTGTCAGGTGGGCATTCAAACTTTTCCCTGCCTCCTCTCGGCAACGAGGGTCAGCCTGATGTCAGGGCCGGAGCCGCTTAAAATTTTCCTTTTTGGGATACAAAGATTCCCTCGGTGCCTTTTCCCCAGTTCGAACCTTCCTGTCCCGTCTTCTGCTTCCCTCTGCTTTCTCCTTGCTCGGCTTGTCTTCTGGTGACACGTCCCTCTATTCGCCATCCTTCTCTACCTTCGCGCGTCTCCGCTTAAAAGCGTCATCTTCCTCGTCAAGTATGTACGTGTTCTCCCGGGCTCGCACCTCCGCCATTGACTTTACTGGCTTTCTACTCAATTTACTATTTAACTTCCCCGGCTGCAATCCGTTTTTAAAGGCGCGGGCACATGCGTTTGGCTCGGATTCCTCTATCTTTACTGATGCAGTGCTGAACCGCTTCACGTACTGTTTCAAAATCTCGCCCTCAGATTGATGCACGTTGTACAAATCTTCAATCGTCACCTGCTTAGTTTTGCTCGCCGAGAACTGGACAAGGAATTTGGATGAGAAGTCACGAAAGTTCGTGATGGATCCTCGTGGTAGAGTCGTGAACCACGCCATTGTTGTGCCCTTGAATATGGCCGGAAACATCCTACACTTGACCGCATCAGAAGCAGCGCTGATCACCATCTTTGTGTTGAAATACAGCAGGTGCTCCTTGGGATCAGCCTTTCCACTGTAGGTCTCCAGAACTATATTCTTCATATTGTCTGGAATGACAACTTCTCTTACCGCCGCTGAAAACGGTTCGAACTCGACCACGGCCTCTGCCTCGCGATCTCCCTCATCCTGCTGCTCAAAACGACAGTACTCTAGCTGCTCTTGGAGATACTCGTTTCGTTGTCGTATATCATCAATGCTACTAATCAAGCGTCTCCAATCGTGGCTGGAGATCGGTGCTTGAGGTGCCTGAGTCTCTCCTCCTGACGCTGTGGGTGACCTCTGCCGCTCTGGCGAGGACGGCGGTGAGGGTAACGGAGGCGTCAGAGAAGGAGGAAGTGGAGGTGGAGCAGGAGGAATTACCTGATCTGTCTCCTCGCGTTGAACCTGCGCACGTCGTGGCCTGCCTCTGACGCCGCGCGTCGGCGAAACATGCCGATGCTCAGGATCTTCATCCCGTCGTCTGCGACGTGTTTCCATCAGAATTAGAGAATTTCTTCGGAAAAACTTCAGAAACGGAAAAAACCGTTCGGAAAATCAAGGAATCTTCTTCGGGATCAGAATCTACAAAAAACTCGAGAACAATCGCCTAGAAGAACAAGCTTCGCTCCACTGAATCGTCATCCACGTAGTCCGGGAATAAAAATCTACCGTTCCTCACAGACGACGCCAATGTTCTGTGCTAGAACATAGAGAGGGAAGGTAGTACCCAAAGTGTGGGGAAATTGATGTGAATGCTAAGAGAGAGAAGCTCTAACCGCTTAGAGAGAGAAAATATAACTGAATTTCAATGCTATTACTTCTCAAATGAGCTAAGAGTCCTTTACAATTGATATTTCCCTCCTATTTATAGAGGTGGAGTTGGGCTTTAGCGCCTCTATCCTATCCAAATGGGTCAGTTGGGCCTCGGGAAGGGAGGCCCAAGGTCATGGCGCGCCCCCCGCCCAAGGTCAGATCTCCTGGGCGAGGGACCCTGAGGTCTTGCCCAGTTCAAAAAAGAACTCACTTTGAGGGAGAATCGAACACCTATATGAAAGTATTACTAAAAGAAACTCACTTTGAGGGAGAGTTGAATACCAAACATTGATTGAATACATGTTAAAAATAAGTTTGAAATTTTTTACACATAAATGAAAGTATAATAAACCTACTTTGAGCAAAGAGTTGAAGGCCATTTGGTTAAAACTTAAAATATCAAAAAATGGAAACTCGAAAAAGTTTAAGATGGGATTTGAATCCATGCAATGTGGTAGTAGTAAGAAAGGCTCAACCAATGGAACAACACTTCTTAATTGGCATTGTTCGCACCGTTTATTATATATAAGAATAAGAAAATAATAAAATACGCAAGTACTATATACTATCTAAGAGACTGCCTAACAACACTTTTTGACACATTTTTTTTAACGCTCTTTTTTTAATTGGTTTAAATCTATAGGTCTTATAAAACTGATTGTGAGACTCATATAATTTATATCTTACATGGTTTTCAGTCAATCAATGAGTTTTAGAAAGGAAGTGATCCTAGCATTTTTCTCCATTTTATTAAGGGAAATTATTTAATTTGGTGTTGTTTAAAATCTAAATCAATCATGTGTTTATATACTAGGATGGTACCCGTGCGATGCACGGGAGGCTTCATCTATAGTTTTTTTTTTTTTTTGAGTTTATGCCTAACCAAAATTTATAGCAACTAACTGCGCGTACGTTTATAAATAGGGGCAATATCTTCAATGTTAGTGAACTTTATATCGGATAACTTTCAAACACTTCATAATTATTCTCATAGGCAACAAATCTGGAATGAAAAAACCGACACCAACACAACAACACAACCACAACGACACCAAAACACCGTAAAGTACATTCATCAACAAACCCACCACAAACAGACTTTTAGTTTTATGACAAAGAGAGGTCACATTTTAGTGATAGATGACTACAACTTTGAATGTATTGGCTAGGCTTGTACCCGTGCGTAGGGGTGGAAATAAGTCAAGCCAAGCCAAGCTTTGTGTGGCCCAAGCTTGGCCTGTATTGTGTTTTCATGGCCCAAGCCTGGCTTGTGGCTTGTCAAAAGCCAAATTTTAAGGCTTGGTTTGGCTTATTATAAAGTCTGGCTTGACCTACAAGCCTACTTAAAAGCCTATTTAACAAACGTCAGACAATTTTATCTAAAGAATGTCGATAGGCTGACGGGCTAATAGGTCGGCGAGCTAATAAGCCTTTTTATATATCATTGCATTTCCTTTTCAAATAAATAAAAAACCTATATATCATTGCATTTCAAAGAATAAAACCTCAGTTATTTAAAACAAACAAAACTAAAATTAAACATAAACAAATCATTTAATAATAATATGTCTCACGTCTTAAACATATAAATAAAACCAATAATAATAAGTCTTAATCTCAAATAAATCTATAACAAGCCGACCTATCAAGCCAAATAGGCTTTTATGGTAGCTTGGGCTTGACCTTTATAGTTAATTAAGTCTTTTAAAAAGCTTAAGCCCAACTTTTTTAATAAACGAGTCAAGTCAAGGCAAGCCTCTGACGAACCAAGCCACAAGCCCCTGTTGGGCCGCCTGGCTTATTTCCTCCCCTACCCATGCGTTGCACGGAGCATAAATTCTACAATTTGTTAAAATATGAGTTAATATATTTTCCACATATACTATTAATTATTAAATTAAATTAAGTAATTTAGATATTGATCTCGCTTCAACAACTAGCTTTCCTGTGGTGGCTTCCTCCCCGGGGTTGGCGGAGGCTTGGGCATTACGTTGGGCTATTCTTGGCATCTCAGCTTGGTTTTAGGCGGGTATGTTTTTAAACAGATTGCTTACAACTGTTTCAAAGGTGGAAAAAGCCTCCGGAGGGAGATTCTTATTTAGTTTCATTTATTCGAGAATGTTTTTCTTTTCGTCGTTTGTTTGATGTAATGACTTTATCTTTTGTTCGCCGTTCAGGCAACTCTATTGCGGATTTTCTTGCTAGGTAAGCATCCTCCTACGCCTATTTGGTGTGGATTGAGAAGGTTCCTTTAGAAGCGATTCCGACTGTTTCTACGGAATATTTAGCGTCTATGCCGGTCCAAGTTTAATTAAATTGCAAGCAACTTTCAAAAAAAAAAAAGATATTGAACTCGTTTTAAATCACTATATAAATAACTAGTATATTTTACCCGTGCGATGCACGAGGAATATTCGTTTCTGTTTATCGTGTAAATTTGTTAAAATATGTATTACTCCCTCCGGTCCTATTTATAAGCAACAAAAAAAAAATTCACATAGTTTAAGAAATGTAGTTAAACTAGATAAAATGCATTAAATTTGTCTTGAATCAAAATAAACTTCCAAAATTACCCTTTGTTATTAGTGTTGGAAAGTGAGAAAGAGAGAGAATAATTAATGAGACACATTTTACAAGTTAGAATTAATAAGGGCATCATTGGAAAAAAATAATTAATATAGCTCAAACTTTCATTTGGTTCTTATAAAAAGGACCAAGATTTTTCTTCTCTTTCATGCTTATAAATAGGACCGGAGGGAGTATTTTTGTTATGTCTATTAAAAAATAATGGGTTAAATATGTTTTAAATTTATGATTTATACACTCGAATCTAAAGTGGTCATTGAAAATCAATTTCCTCTTATTTTGTCCCTTTTTTATGTAATTTAAAATTGTTCTTATGGCATCATAAAGCTTATGTGACAGTTTTTTTACACAGTCGACCTAGGTTTTCACGTGATTTTTCACATCAATTTTAATCTCTTAAAAAATGTCTTCCATCAAATTTAGTTATTCGCCTTTCTTCCACTTTTATGAGACCACTATTTCTCTCTCCACTACCAACCACCCATCACCAACACAACCACCACCAATCCAGCACAACCACCACCAATCCAGCATCTGATGCCCACCATTTTCCCTCACCTGACAAAATCCTTCCCTCACCTCCCTAGAAAAAGAAGAACCATGTTAAGTACATGTAAACGAAATTGTAGAAATGTGTGTCTCATTGATGAAATTATTTGTTTGTCTCATTGAACTCTACTGCTCCTGCATTTTCCAAATGGTGAGACTTAATTCGGTCAGAGCTTCTTGTTGGTAAAATAATCAAAGGGCTTCATTTTGTAAATCATAACAGCTCCAACATTCATAAGATTCAGTTAAAGAATCCACACATTTTGTAAGATTTACATAGAGCTCATAAAAATTGATCATACCAACCCAAAAATAGCAAGCTTCAAATTGCCTTCATTATCAATGAGAAGTTCTGAGCCTGCAGAGCCTTCATGGTCCATGAATTCAAAGACCATACCAATTTTTCCCTAGTATCTTCAATTCATACATGCCATTTTATTAAATAAGCACAAAAATGGAACATAAACCTTAAAAGGCTAAAATAAAGTAGATTTCACACTCCCACTAAGGGCCCTCAACAGTTGTGACATGAACATCCATTGCAATGCAAAGCACAATAGGGCAACCTAATCACTTAGCCTGCCACATAACATAACCTAGGATAGAGCATTAAAAAATCCAAAAGTCAAATCAGAACCTCAACTGAAATCACAACAAAAAATTAAAAAATATCCATGGAAAAAAAATTAAAAGTTCAGTCTATGAATTACAAAATAAAATAAAAGTAAAATTTATGACACACTTTTCCTCATAGCTTCCATTTTCCCTTGCTTCCCATGGAATACATGGTTGTCCTTCCCCTTCATTGCTTGTGCAGCTGATGTATCAGTCAAAGTAAGCTGCTCCAATCATCAAACACAAAAAAACACCTCACTTCGATGATTACATAAAACGACTCAAACAAAAGTCCAGACCCAGCAATAATAAAGGAGAAAAATGGAAACACATGCATGGTTGCAGAAATGGTTGCGGTTCTTGGTATGAGATTAAGATAACATTTTAAATACTATGAATAATACAATTTCATAATAGATACCTTGAAAATGGATCCCTATTTATATGGAAAGTTCATTGAAGTTTAGCCTTCAAAGAAGGCAATTGAAACAGTTGCTGAAAAGCTTGAACTGATTAATCTTTAGTTATTAATTCATAGATAGCAGTTCTGATTTGACTTATAAACATTATGGAAGTTTTTAATTCATCATTTTCTCCCATGAAGAACAACCCAGCCTTCCAAACTTTTAAAGCCTATAAGGATGTCAATTGTTCACTTCAACTACACTCAACAAAAGCGTTACTCAGTATAGGTGAATATTTTACAAATCCATCATTTCAGTACATCACTCATAAGAGGGCTTGAACCGTTTACAAACCATTCAAGTTAATGGAAGAACCACATATGATTTTGTATAAATATATTTTTGTTGCATAACCTTATACGTATTTAGATTTATATTACATTTGTCCCATTATTGTTATATTAATATGATCATTGCACTGAAACTGAATTTCTGGACTGGTGCACAACTTGTTGTTTTACCTTATATGACATGTCAGTATTATAATCAAGCCAGCTCGGATCCTGAACAAAATAACTGAGCGTACAAGTTTATCTGTTTCTTTTGGATGATGGTAATTGCTAACTAAACACCATATCAGTCAAGTAGAAATTCAGGGTTCTCGAGTAGACTAAATTATAGCCCCTAATATGTAATAGTTATAAAAATAATGGATTTAGGAGAACATGAATGGACTGTTAAAAATTGACAGGTTTGACAGTGAAATTGACATTCAAGGAGTGCATATGAACTACTGCTAGATAAAAACCCAATAGAGAGCATTGGACAAACCTTAGCATCAATTAGCACCAGCTGCACTGCAAGTGGCTTGCCCGGCTCAAATATTGGGCACATCTCCCACATCCTCAGCACCCGAACCTGAATTCTCCATATGTCTTTCCCATGTCAGAGGGTGGAAACATGGTTAATTGCACAGAGTTTTGAAAGACTCTCTCCATCATCAGAAATGGACACTGCAATTCACAAAAGTAACTTGACACTGAATGAATTAACAATGGTACAACACTGAATATAGTTCCAGTAATAGTATAAGAGTCTAGCCTGCTGAGAAAATAATTACATGAAGAAATCAAGCCAATAAATTGTCATATGCTACAGCCCCAAAGTCACTAAAACAACAATTAAGAGAGCAATTAAAAGGACCAAGTTAGAGTAGTATGCCACGATAGACAAAATGATGTAGCAAAGAATTTCAAAACTTGCTGAGAGAAAAAGACATACAATTGGAAATGAATGATGAGTTTAAACCTGAGGGAATCCAAATGCAAAGAGAAGAGGTAGATGCCTTGGAAACATTGCCCCCAATTGCAAGTATAAGGAATGACAAAGATATAGCATGGCCATACTCAATGCTGAGTGACTTCTTACTGAGCAAGCACCAGACCATGACTCCTCAATCAAAATAGAATTTATTGACTGCATAAGGTATTAAAGTTGTTAGCTGTCATGTAATAGACATCCTCCTATTACAATATTACTATTGGTTGATTTATCATTTGGACAAAGTTCATTTCAAAGGACCTGTTCCTGCTAATTGCTTTTTAAAATGATACTCTATGGCAGCTATAAGAATCCACTTGCAGCTGAAACTTGTAGATGATTCCGCACGCGCAGAGGCATGGAATCTGGAATCCTGTGGAAAGGAAAAAAGTTATATGAGGTGAGAGGCATATATCACATGAAAAAGAAGCATATAAAATTAAGGCATACCATCTACCCTTGTTTGGCTTTCTTCTTTCATAATCTTTCCATTTGTATTTCTGTAATGGACATGTGTAGCATCTTTTTGTTTACCCTCAAAATCTCTATCACAATAACCCGCTTTTCAAAACTAACCTTCAACTACACGACGCTTGGGAATTCAGTAATAAGAGACAGTTTTTGGAAACTGGGAAGGAAAACAAAAATAAACAAACACATTCAATAAAAAATTAGGAAACATCAAAAAAAAGAAAGAAAAGTTTTCATTTCAGAGGTAAAAATGATAAGAGATACTTATCCAACCTGATCAAGATGATATTGAAGAGATAGTTATGGTTTTGGTCTCCTCCGTGCGCTATAGCTCCTTCCCATCTCCGATATCTCGAACCTACAAAAGGGTAGTTCTAATTCAGAGTTCGATATATACAATTAGATAAAATAAAGTTTGAAGTGTCTAGCCACACATCCAAGGGAAAAAAATACATAAGAGTAATCCATTAAATATAGCAAAGAACAGAATGCTTAAGCAATGATCAAAAGGTAACAAACACGGTTTCAAAAATCAAACAACAGAATGCGAGAATAAGGAAAAAAAGACTAATTTCAAGTCTCGTAGATCACCATTCTCATTAGTCTTTTGAGTCAGCTTGTGCCACTTACACAGAAGTATAATACAAATTAGGAGTTAAGAAACATGAAGATGCAAACAAATGTATAAACCTAATAAATTAAATCTATTATAAATATACAGATTTCAAGAAGAGAAAAATCAAATATGTATCATGGAACTAACTCATAGCAAGAGTTCGAATGCAAATGGGAAACAACTCCTGTTTTGCTGGAAAACACTATCAAATCAATGATGGTCTTTAAATTTTCTTATGAAGGATGAAGCGTGTATGGCAAGAAAGTTTAGATGAAGTGAACAGAGGGAGATTTGGTCATTTTCAATTTGATGATTATTTGGCCGATACAAATAATTAAAAAGAACAAAATCAGCATAAAAGAATTTGATAGTCGCATATGGCAAAGACAGGCATATCATGTAGGCAGTGGCGTATTGTGTTGTGATCATCTTTACTTGAAGTTGTCCAAGAAATTTAACAAAACTGATTATAATATTGTGGTGGGAGTGGGATTCCATTTTGTAACACCTGCATCACTGCATGTGCTCAAATTACCATGCCCGGCTGCACCAAGGATCAGTCCCCATGAAATGCAAGAGGCTGAATAGGTTTTCTAAGCTATTTTGCAACAGATAAGTTACTTAAGAAAATAAATATGGAAACAACAAAACTGATTTGAAAGTAAAGAAAGCAAGAAAACTATGCCTTCTTTCCATTACATTTGAAATTGATCAGGAACAGGAACATCTTGTAGGCTTGAATATGTCGTGTTCAGGAATATCATTTAAGCCAGGCAATAGAATTTAAAATTTAGTAAATGAAAAACCATAAATCAATTAAGCCTTGAATACCTGAGATGTTGCTGTTGCGCCATGGAGAGGATTGAGGCCGCGAGCTGCTGCTTGGAGCGGCGGAAATCCAGATTTAACCCCGAAACCCACTCCATATCATCCCCATGAAGTCGCGATCTTGGAACCCTGCGCCTCAAAGAAAAATGAACAGAAAGATTACACTTTGACATTTCCCTTATATCAAAGGTAGCATCTAAAACACGATTCTGTAGATTCTATGTTCTTACTTCAAGTGAATCAGATCATGTAGCGATGAAATTAACAAGGTATGAACGGAGAGAAGAACTAAAACTATTCCGAAGGTGTCGTGGTTTCATGAGTTCGGCGATCTACTCATCTGAAGATGGACGAGAAGTGGTGGAGCTGGGCGAGGTAGGAGAGGTTGTGGGATGAGAATTCCATGAAGGGGATGGTGGATCGAGGTAGACATGGTCTTAAAAGAGTTTTTGCTAATAGGATATATTATTAATTTAAATCACTTATCAGATTTTATTTTTGGCTATTTTTTAAGGAAATTTCTAGGTTAAAATAAAAAAAGATATAAAATATTTACCCATTGAATATTTTTTTGTTGTATTTTTTTTGTAAGAATTAACCTGAGAATGACACGTGGAATTTTTTTTATGAGAATTAACGTGAGAATGACACGCCACTAAATCAGTCTGATAGAAGTTCTTCTTTTCTAATATATATTGATTCTCTTGAGTTGTATCTTAGTAAAATAATAATAAGTTATTGATAACAATTTTATGTTATTAATTGTAATAACTAATAATTGTCAATTATTCAGTTTCTTATATTGTTAAAAATAAATTTTTAACACTACATTTTTGTTTGTTTATCCCACTACACCCTTTCATCTATCATAACACAATTGTTTTTCTTAAAATTATTAATATAGCGTATATTTATCCTTTAAATAGACAAAGGCAAAGATTGAAACACAAAAGAAAAAAACAAAATCGCAATCGTAAGACAAAAATGTTTTTTAGGAAGATATATTTTATATGCTTAATTATCTCAACATTTCAACCTCTTACAACAGAAAAATAATTATAGAGCCATTGAGTTCTCTTTTTGAACCATAAAATTAGACTCAACATAAGTTTTATTTTATTTAACATTAATTCTTAAAATTCTCATTCTTCAGAGCACCAGAACACATGCATCCTCCCGCAATGCATTTCCCACTAGAAAACCTTGGGCATGACATCCATGCACAGTCAGAGTCAGATTCGCAAGCACTAACCAAGGCATTAAAACCTGCAAAATCCATTCACATTGTCAAAACCTTAATACTCATTGCACACACTTTTACATACCATATAACAAGCTAATTAATGAACACACAATGTATAAAAATGTAGGTTAGCTAATTGTACAAAAAGCAGAAAGCATAGATGAATACCGGGTTCCGATGCTATGAGAAATAACACAGTGAAGCAAAGTAACAAAAATGAGGATTTAACTGCCATCGTACGCTTGAGAATATAGTGATTTTTAGAATCAATGTTTTTTGCAAGAATGTAGAGCTGGGTTCAACATGGTTATATTTATAATAAAAAGTGCATTAATATTTAATAATATTTTTTACTATAAGAATATCTAAATTTGATATAAAAATATTATATAACAATAGTACTACTATTGACTTGAACCAATACTAAATGCTTGCTACCTTAGTTATAATAGTATATAAATATTTAGAGGAAAAAAATTCATTTTATTATTTATTTTCTTGGATACTTATTAGGGTTCTTGTGGTTGTTCTGAGTTGGTTTTGTATTGGGGTTTTGTGGTTTCTTTGGGTAGTTTTTTTTTTAGGCTTTGGGGTTGTTTTTTCTATGGTTGTTCCAGTTTTTTAATCCCTTTGAGGAGGGTTGTGTATCTTGCATATTTCATCATCTTATATTGAATATATTTTATCTTTCCAAAGAAATTAATCATTAATTGTTAAATTTTTCAATTTCTCATATTTAAAATTAAAATTTAATATTATTTAAATTATAATTATTAATTACAACTGGTAAATTTTTAAATAATAATAATAATTGAAATGTACTACCTTTATATTAATAACAAAAGTAGATAGTTAATAATATTTTTTTATAATCATTACTAAATGTAAAAATTTAAGCTTAATTCCAGTTTGGGTCCCTGATGTTTCACAAATGTGCGGTCTGCACCCCTTGTGTATAGGATGCTTCAAGAGGATGAGGAAGACGAGGATCCTTTGGAGCCAGCAAGAGAAGAGGAAAAAGAAGAGGAGGTAAATGAAGTTGTGAATGCGGTTGTTACTCCACCTCATGCTGACCCTACTCCGGCTTGGAAGGAGGCCGCTTTTGGGCGGATGTTCTTGAGACAAGATCGCATTCACAAGGATCTTGATCTCCATTGGAGGGGAGGAAGCACATCAGATCCCAGGTACCATGGCCCAATAGATTTCAACACATTGGAGCAAGGGATGATTGACTTGAGCATAATGCATGACGCCGGTGTTCATCCGAATTATGGTGATGGAAGGGGTGACCATGACCCCATGTAGTAATTGTGATGAGGTACCTCTATCCTTAGTTTAGGTCATGCATCTTTAGCATATTTTCCATTTATAGATTTTGTTTTTCTTTTTATCATGCATTGTTTAGTTAGCTTTTTGTTTTTATTTTGGGTCTTTTACTTCCCTATACTCACATGTTTGTTGCCCGCGAGTTTTGCTCTTATACTGGTGCCGTTTTTGAAAATTTGTTTCTTTTTGGGTACTCAAGTTGTTTTGGGGATGAGTGATTGTATGTTTGAGAAAGAGAGAAGGAGACTTCGGTCTTCCGAGTGTTTCTTTAGAAATGAGTTGGTGTGAGTCCATTAAGGGTCTATCTTTGACCCTTCACCATAAAAATTCCCTGGAGGATCCTAACTCACTTGCGATTCTTGGTTCTGTGTTGATTTCGCTCATATCATGCTTAGCGATTCTTGCTTTATTCTTGAGACTTGTAGGATTTCTTGAGATTCTGAATTTGTTGGTTGAACATTATCCTTAGTTGCCCCATTTGAGCTTTATTGGAGAATTTGTTGTAGCCAAATGATTGGGGCGGATGTTTGGTTGGAATATTGGGGGAGTGTTGGTCCATGATATGTTGATTTGGAGCTGAAAAATTGTAAGATAGTCTCTTGCCCCAAGGAAAAAATGTTGTTGAAAAAAAAAGAACTTCTAAACAAAAGTTGGAGTTGGAAAAGGAAAAAAATAGAAAAAAAAAAAAAGAAGTTGAACAGAGGGTCAAGAGACTTGTGCTAAAAAGTGTATTGTTGAAAGCTCCGGGGGTACTAAGGCAGGACCACACTCATTGTGCTTTGAAGCCTAGATTTCCTTAGGGACCAACCACCATCAAGGTTAACCAGGCCAACATTTCAACCTTTTGAAAGTCTCTTAGAATTTTTGCATGTTTGATCTTTGTTATTATTGTGTGAATGACACTCAGAACCTATGAACTCGCTTGTGTGCTCAGTGCACTAACATAACATCTCATCCTAGGATTTTTAGTTCTATATGCTTTCCATGAATGGACTTTACACTCTTCTCTTTTCGAAAAGTTGCATGAAGTAGGTTGTTGGATATTTCCCTTGGAACCAGCTGCAGTTACTCTATCCCCCAATTTTGTGGTTAGTATCCTTTGTTAGGCACTTGTTTTGGGAGCATTTCTTGCGCTTGAGGGCAAGCGAGTGTTTGCTACGCTCGAGGGCGAGTTGTCGTTGAGTATAGTGGTGTGATGACCCTATTTTAGTAGTGTTTTTAGGGTCATTTCTTTGAAAGTTTTGAGTCTTTTTCTTTGTCTCATGTAGTGTTTCATGCATTCTCATGCATTTTTATGTTTATTTGAGTTTGTGTTTAGTTTTAGTAATTTTATGGTTTTATGAGGGTCCTTTTTGCATTTTTATAGAGTTTAGGACTTGCATCAGTTTTGCCATGGTTTTGTGAGGACTAAGGAGATTAAAAACCCTTTGAATTTCTTGATTGTATAACTTGTCATGGTCCTTTAGTGCTTCAGCAGGTAACTCTTGAAGGAAGAAGGCCAAATGGTTGAAGAATTGATGAGATCATTCAAAGGGGGGGTTACAAAAGCTGAAAAGTCCCCAAATCTATGTGTCTGGCGCCCAAGCGCCCTTGCCTGGCACCTGAGCGCCAGCTTGCTAGATGGAGAAATGAAGCTATTGCTTCATGGGCGCTCAAGCGCCTCAGGTCAGCGCTTGAGCGCCCCTGCTCGACCAGAATGCTTATAAATAAGGCCTTACACCATTTTGTTCAGAACTTATGACTTTTTCTTATAATTTTACCAAGTATTGAAGCTTAGGAAGTTCTTTTAGGGCTTGTGTGAGGCTTCCACCTTGTATTTTCCAAGTTTCCTTTCAATTTCTTGTATGGATTTCCTAGCCATGAGTGGCTAGTACTCTTTATGCTTTGGGTTTCATGTGATTTCATGAATTTCTAGTTGTAATTCCTATCCCTATGCTCTTGTTCTTGAATCTACCTTGTATTTTAATTATATATCGCATGATTAGCTTGGGTGCACTCTTGCTAAAGGCTGAATTACAATCATATCGGAAGATTGTTGTGGTTTAGGGACTTGGGTTGAAATTGATCTCTCTATGCTTGCTTCTATAGGAATAGAGTGGGGAATTAGTTTTGTTGGCCTGAAATTGCATGTTATTAACCCTCATATAAATGACTAAGCACACAAGAAATTGAGTTTAGCTTTTAGTATGGGAGAATTGCTCATGTGAGGAATCAATGAGTGAGTAACTAGGCTATAACAACAAGGGATTGATTCAAGGTTTCATTTGTATAGGGTAGGTTGATTAGAAAGGATTGGATGTTCGTTGACCCAGAGCATCTTTACCAATTGATATTTTCATCTCTTTATATTTGCTATTTTTGCAAACTCTTTGTTACAAACAATCAAATCAAAATCTGAATTTTACTTGCTTTCAAAATTCACAAGCTTCAAGCTTAAACCCACTCCAGCCCCTGTGGATTCGATATTAAAACCCGGAGATATATGTGCACTTGCAGATTGTCCAACACTAGGCGAGACCTCCACCCCCCAAAGAGGTCCTGCCTAGGGGCGCTTTAGGGAAATACATGCTCCCAAGCCAAGGACGACAGAACTGGATTAACAAAAGTGGCGTAGGGATTTAAGGCAGCCGCCATAGGGCGGTCACTAGTATATAAGGGAGTTGAGCCGAGTGTAGCAAGGCCTACTAGCCCAGTTAGCTTAGGAATTAGTGTTTCTTGTACTTACCCTATGAAAGGGAGCTTTGGTATCATGTGAAGGGACTTTTGCGTCTATGCAAAAACGATTAGGCTATTACCTCACCTGCCTTATGTAGGATTTGGAGTATATACCCTTTCTAATCGTTCATTCCAGGCCAACTTCTGTTCTAAATAGAAGGGCTATTAAATTAATAAATTTAGTCTTACTTTTTTATATTTACTGGAATGAAATATAACCAATATTGTTAAATCGATTTAGGTTCCTCTTATGCAAGGTTAGCTTTAAACCGTATACTAGAGGGATCAGATATATGCAATTAAACAAGACGTGGATTGATTTGATGGTGGACCATTAATTGATAACAATTTTATTTTATTAATTGTAATAACTTATAATTGTCAATCATCTAGTTTCTTATATTGTTAAAAATAAATTTTTAACACTACAATCTTGTTTGTTTATCCCACTACACCCTTTGATCTATCATAACACAATTGTTTTTCTTAAAATTATTAATGTATCGTATATTTATCCTTTAAATAGACAAAGTCAAAGATTTAAACACAAAAGAAAAAAACAAAATCGCAATCGTAAGACAAAAATGTTTTTGAGGAAGATATATTTTATATGCTTAATTATCTCAACATTTCAACCTCTTACGACAGAAAAATAATTATTGAGCCATTGAATTCTCTTTTTGAACCATAAAATTAGACTCAACATAAGTTTTATTTTGTTTAACATTAATTCTTAAAATTCTCATTCTTCGGAGCCCCAGAGCACATGCATCCTCCCGCAATGCATTTCCCACTAGAAAACCCTGGGCATGACATCCATGAACAGTCAGAGTCAGATTCGCAAGCACTAACCAAGGCATTAAAACCTGCAAAACCCATTCACATTGTCAAAACCTTAATACTCATTGCACACACTTTTACATACCATGTAACAAGCTAATTAATGAACACACAATATATAAAAATGTAGGTTAGCTAATTGTACAAAAAGCAGAAAACATAGATGAATACCGGGTTCCGATGCTATGAGAAATAACACAGTGAAGCAAAGTAATAAAAATGAGGATTTAACTGCCAACGTGCGCTTGAGAATAGAGTGATTTTTAGAATCAATGTTTTTTGCAAGAATGCAGAGCTCGGTTCAACAAGGTTATATATATAATAAAAAGTGCATTAATATTTAATAATATTTTTTACTAAAAAGAATATCTAAATATCAAATGTAAAACGAAATATTTGGCTGAAATATTAAATATATAAATTTGTTTAGTAATATATTATTGAAAATTAATAAATAATGAAAATTAATAAATGAGGAATAATGCTTGAAAATAAAATAATTATACTCTAAATTAATAAATGAAAATTTTGAGGCTTAATTCCAGTTTGGGTCTCTAATATTTCACATATGTGCGGTTTGCACCATCTGTGTTTAAAACGTGTGGCAAGGTCCCTCATCTATCTAAAACGTGATAACCATGCCCTTCCGTCTATCTCTGTCAGTTGACCAAACAGAAATACTAATTGGTGACCGAAATAATCCATCACAAAACACTTCAGCCAACACCTCACGCTGTCTGAGTCTGCCAGTAATTTGACCAGCAATTCTTCATTGCGAGCTGCCCCAAATTCTGATTTATTGTTCCTTATTCTGTCTAGATCATGAAACCAAACATGCTATGGTCCACCAAAAAAAGTCTTGTCAATTTCAGAAATTTTGTTTTACAACAGAAGCATCATAAGCAGTAGCATGAGAAATCACAGCGAGACTAGAGAGCTATTCTTAAGCTTACAGCTTCAGGGTCGACTCAATGAAACAAGAGCTTCTCCTTGCCCTGCAGCTGGTTCTGCAAGCAACCACATTGTGGCCAAGGGAAAACACAACTGATGAAAGAAACAAGACAGGCATTCCCCATGACTTCTTCAAATGGAGCCTCTGCCTCTTAAGGGGAGCTGAAGCTTCTGCTTCAATCCGGGAATTTACAGTGAAAACACAAGTCTTGACTGAAAGGAGAACAATTGAGAGAATTGAACACAGAGTCACAGTACCTAGGTAAGGACCATGTGATAGAGTAGGGGTGAATAAACACCTACAATCAATTCAACAGAGAAAAACAAAACAACCCAACATGCGAATGAAGAGGGAATGAACAATGAAGCATACAGAGAATGATGAGAGATCTCATGAGTGAAACCAGTGGAATATCCGTCAAGGAGCTCTTGAAAGCGTAGCGACCAAAATGTTTCGTGATTCCGTAGCATCTGATGCAAGTGAAGTTTGAGATCAAAACGCACGGAACCAGAAGGTCGACTACGACCACCACCACCGGCAGCGACGACACCTCCAGAGACGCCACCAATGCCACCACGACCGACATCGATGACACGGCCAGAGATGCCACCACCACCGACAGCGACGATACTGCCAGAGATAGGGCTATAAATCGTGTATGTAGCCGAGACCGTAATGTAGTGGGTTCTGGGTCGGCAGTCGATCATCAAATTGGTTGAGGGGTTTTGAAGTTGGCTTCAAGGGGAGTCTTACCGTGTTGTTGATTTTGCCATTGGTGGTCGGACGACACCGGAATCGGGACGAGAAGGTGGCGGTGGCTAGGGTTTCATTTCCTCTGTTTTGTGTCGATTTTCTTCGAATCGGGAGGTGGTGTTGGAGCGCATGTGTTCGTTGGGATAGGGGGAGGAGCACGCGATTGACAGGTGGTGGTCGTTGGACCATTTGCAAGGGCAGAGCTACATGGCTGTGGCCAACGGTGGTTGTTGCGTGCGTGGAGGTGGTGGTTCAGCCAAGGAAGGAAGGAGAAGTAGTATGATGAGGGTGATGAAAAGAGGAGAAGGGTGCTGCCATGGTGTGTTGGGTGAAGGTGTGAAAAACGACTAGAAGGGGGGGGGGTTGAATAGAGTTTTGAATATAAAAACTTTCCCTTTAAGATTTAAAGAAAATCTTTTCGGTTTCTCTGAGATAGATGGTGCAGCGGATAAAGATAGAGAGAAGAGAAAAGCACACAAGTATTTTATCCTGGTTCACTTGATAAATCCCTCAAGCTAATCCAGTCCACCCGTTAAGGTGATTTCTTCCTTCTTAGAATGAAGGCAATCCACTAATCAGATAATTGTTACAACTGCACTTGAAACCTACAAGTGACTAACAATACACTGACTTAGCTGTCACTAAGATTCACTCTCTTAGTCTTCTCTAGGATCCGATCAACCTTGATCTCCTAAAGGAATCACCACTAAGATTCACTCTCTTAGTCTTCTTAAGGATACTGACCTACCCGGTCCCTTAAGGAAAATCAAACAACTGTTTGAGGTTGGTGTTTACAAAGGTTTGCTTCTAAATAAGCTGAGTGTAAACTAAATAAGAACAGATGAAGAAAGTAGAGGCTTGAATCTTTTCTTGTATTGCAGCTCTTTGTTTTCTCTCGCTTAGCTTTCTTCTTTTCTTCAGCCTTTTATAGTCCAAGGTGCAAAGGATATTTCTGTTGAGAGAATATGACCGTTGGAGGGCATTTCTGGAACTTCCAGAACCTGCTGTGGCTGAACCTTGCTAGGTAGGCTTTTCAGAATAGTACACTGCTCTTGTACTTCTAGATAGAGACATTTGCCTTTAACCATTGACTTCTGATCAGAGTTATGCTTCGTGTTGGAACTTGTGAAGCTTGGTGATCAGAGTCAGAGGGATGCTTGGATCCTCTGACCTTCGTAACTTCTGCTTCTGGACCTTCAGAGCTTCTGAACCTTCAGAGCCTCTAGTCCCTCAGAGCTTCTGGTCTTCAGATCTTCTGATCCTCAGATCTTCTGATCCTCTGATCCTCTGATCCTCTGATCCTCAGATCCTCTGATCTTCAGATCCTCTGATCTTCAGATCCTCTGATCTTCAGATCTTCTGATCCTCTGATCTTCTGATCCTCTGATCCTCTGATCCTCAGATCCTCTGATCTTCAGATCCTCTGATCTTCAGATCCTCTGATCCTCAGATCCTCTGATCTTCAGATCCTCTGATCCTCAGATCTTCTGATCTTCAGAACTTCTGACGAATATATCTTCTGGTGTCAGAATCAGAACCTGTTTGTCAAAACACTCAAGACAAACATTAGAGTATCATAGTTGTTCATCCACAAATAAATACTTGTTATCATCAAAACATAGAGTTGTACCACATGACCAAATCTTGATCTTACAATCTCCCCCTTTTTGATGATGACAAAACCATGTATTTTGATGAACAACTCTAAACAAATAAACTGAATACACTCAGAGTATAAGGTATCAGAGTTAAAACTTATCCTGATGTGTATAGTTTATCTTGCTCCTTCTGAATCCAAGACTCGTGCTTGATTCTGAGCTAAGCTCCCCCTGAATCTAATACTTAATATCAATGTTAGTAATATCTAGATTCTGAGCTAAATAAAATAGGAGTTGTCAAGATACTATAAGTTCTCCCCCTTTTTGTCATAAGCAAAAAGAATGAAGGTGGAAAAAAAATAGTAAGAGCAAACGACGAAATACTCCCCCTCAGAAGTAATACCAAGGGATACTTGGCTGCTGATTAGTATATCTTCTTATGAGAGCAGAAGTGTCAAAGTCCAGAGGTTCTGGTGACATCTCCATTCTGGAAAAAATTCCATCTTCAGATGCTTCAGAATGAGAAGCTATGAACCTACTCTTCTTCTGATGACGCAAGTCAGAAGTTGTAGTAGCATCTTCTGATGTTGTTGCTTCTGGTTTGACAAGTTCTGAGTCTTTGTTTCTATCTGAAACAGTCATGCTCATCTCTACAAGCTTTTTCAGCTAGCTTTGACTTGACCAAATCTTAATCTTACATTGGGTTGCAGAGGAAAGGGTAAAGAAAAATGAAGAAGATGATGATGGTGAAGGGTTTTGTGACGGATTATTTCCGTCACCATTTAGTAGCCTATATTTTATGAAATAAATAAGTGACACGTTAGCATTTCCGTTTGGTCAACAGGCGAAACTTAGCGGAAGTTAATGATAAGTGCCAAATTTACCTGATTTTCTATATTAATTTCGGCACTTATCTGTTCTAAATGTGTACGTTATCTTTCAAATTATCCCTCAATAAGGTTAATTTAGTAAGTAGATAGTTTTTATATAGATAAATGTAAGATATGTTAGTTTTATCATTTAGACTCTTTGATTTTTATTGTAGGAGAAAAGTCAAGAAGATCCAACCATTTGAAGATCAAAAGGGCTAAAAATATTGAAGTCCGCTTAAGCCAAATGTTTCCTCGCTTAAGCCAAACTACATGGCAGTAGCAGTGGCAGATATATTGAACTTCGCTTAAGCCAAATTTTGCCTCGCTTAAGCCAAATTACATGGCAGTAGCAGTGGTTCTGGAAGACAATTCGGCTTAAGTGAGAAATGGTCTCGCTTAAGCCAAAGACCTTTACCTGAACGTGAAGAAACCTCCTCGCTTAAGCGGAACCTTTATCAGCTTAAGCGAAACTGTGCCATGTTTATAAAAGGCTCGACCAAGATTAGAAATGGATCATCTCTTGACATATTTTGGACCTCTTGGAGAGAAAATTGCAGAGAGAAGGAAGAGAGAAACTTTGGGAGCTTTGATCCACCATCCATCGTGCTGGAGACACATCGAGGACGGCACGGGTCACCGCTTTCACCTTAGTTTCCTCTTGTAAGCTTTGTAAGCAATCCATGGATATGGGTTGCTAAGTTTCTTTGTTGGATTTGGATGTAGCCTTTAACTATGACTTATTCTTCTTGATTTCTATATGAAAATATCGTTTCTATTACATGATTCAATGATTTTCTCTTATTCTTAATGCTATGTTTTAGTTTGCGCACCTAGAACATATCGCTTGATTCGGCGTAAGAGCGGAAGCTACAACGTCTAGAGTCCGACCTAGAGTTAACCATCTAATAAATCTAATTGCTAGGAATAGAGTTAGGTTTGTTAGTCCCTTAAACATCTGAGCTTAAAGATAACTTAGCTTTTCTACTCATGTGAGGAATCAATGAAGTAGGGTAGAAATGGTGTAGATGAATCATGGATAGGAATGAATATTCATATAGAATCATAGGACATTAATAGTTAAACGATGAACTCCAATTCCAACAGCTTTCTCTCTTGATATCAATCGTTTTACTCTCGCTTTGTTTAATTTGAATGTGTTTTAGTCACCGAAACAATTATCAACCTTTTGAAAATCTATTGCTTGGGTAATTTTACTAAAGAACGGCATTTGTGTTAGCAATTCCCTGCGGATACGACAAAACCCTATGCTATACTACAATTGAATCTTGAGGATTTTGAAAGTAGTATCAGTGTAGAAAAAATCTCTCAACAGTTAACAGAAGGGCATCGTTATCACGTTTTAAATATATGGGGGACCTTGACCGCACGTTTTAAATACATGGGGTGCAGATCGCACATTTGCGAAACATCAGGGACCTAAACGGTAATTAAGCCTAATTAATAATTATAATTTAAATAATATTAAATTTTAATTTTAAATATAAGAAATTGAAAAATTTAACAATTAATAATTAAGGGTCTATCTTTGACCCTTCACCATAAAAATTCCCTGGAAGATCCTAACTCACTTGCGATTCTTGGTTCTGTGTTGATTTCACTCATATCATGCTTAGCGATTCTTGCTTCATTCTTGAGACTTGTAGGATTTCTTGAGATTCTGAATTTGTTGGTTGAACATTATCCTTAGTTGCCCCATTTGAGCTTTATTGGAGAATTTGTTGTAGCCAAATGATTGGGGCGGATGTTTGGTTGGAATATTGGGGGAGTGTTGGTCCCTGATATGTTGATTTGGAGCTGAAAAATTGTTAGATAGTCTCTTGCCCCAAGGAAAAAATGTTGTTGAAAAAAAAAAAAAGAACTTCTAAACAAAAGTTGGAGTTGGAAAAGGAAAAAAAAGAAAAAAAAAGAAGTTGAACAGAGGGTCAAGAGACTTGTGCTAAAAAGTGTATTGTTGAAAGCTCCGGGGATACTAAGGCAGGACCACACTCATTGTGCTTTGAAGCCTAGATTTCCTTAGGGACCAACCACCATCAAGGTTAACCAGGCTAACATTTCAACCTTTTGAAAGTCTCTTAGAATTTTTGCATGTTTGATCTTTGTTATTATTGTGTGAATGACACTCAGAACCTATGAACTCGCTTGTGTGCTCAGTGCACTAACATAACATCTCATCCTAGGATTTTTAGTTCTATATGCTTTCCATGAATGGACTTTACACTCTTCTCTTTTCGAAAAGTTGCATGAAGTAGGTTGTTGGATATTTCCCTTGGAACCAGCTGCAGCTACTTTATTCCCCAATTTTGTGGATAGTATCCTTTGTTAGGCACTTGTTTGGGGAGCATTCCTTGCGCTTGAGGGCAAGCGAGTGTTTTCTACGCTCGAGGGCGAGTTGTCGTTGAGTATAGTGGTGTGATGACCCTATTTTAGTAGTGTTTTTAGGGTCATTTCTTTGAAAGTTTTGAGTCTTTTTCTTTGTCTCATGTAGTGTTTCATGCATTTTTATGTTTATTTGAGTTTGTGTTTAGTTTTAGTAATTTTATGGTTTTATGAGGGTCCTTTTTGCATTTCTATAGAGTTTAGGACTTGCATCAGTTTTGCCATGGTTTTGTGAGGACTAAGGAGATTAAAAACCCTTTGAATTTCTTGATTGTATAACTTGTCTTGGTCCTTTAGTGCTTCAGCAGGTAACTCTTGAAGGAAGAAGGCCAAATGGTTGAAAAATTGATGAGATCATTCAAAGGGGGGGGGGTTACAAAAGCTGAAAAGTCCCCAAATCTATGTGTCTGGCGCCCAAGCGCCCTTGCCTGGCGCCTGAGCGCCAGCTTGCCAGATGGAGAAATGAAGCTATTGCTTCATGGGCGCTCAAGCGCCCCAGGTCAGCGGTAGAGCGCCCCTGCTCGACCAAAATGCTTATAAGTAAGGCCTTAGACCATTTTGTTCAGAACTTATGACTTTTTCTTATAATTTTACCAAGTATTGAAGCTTAGGAAGTTCTTTTAGGGCTTGTGTGAGGCTTCCACCTTGTATTTTCCAAGTTTCCTTTCCATTTCTTGTATGGATTTCCTAGCCGTGAGTGGCTAGTACTCTTTATGCTTTGGGTTTAATGTGATTTCATGAATTTCTAGTTGTAATTCCTATCCCTATGCTCTTGTTCTTGAATCTACCTTGTATTTTAATTATATATTGCATGATTAGCTTGGGTGCACTCTTGCTAAAGGCTGAATTACAATCATATCGGAAGATTGTTGTGGTTTAGGGACTTGGGTTGAAATTGATCTCTCTATGATTGCTTCTATAGGAATAGAGTGGGGAATTAGTTTTGTTGGCCTGAAATTGCATGTTATTAACCCTCATATAAATGACTAAGCACACAAGAAATTGAGTTTAGCTTTTAGTATGGGAGAATTGCTCATGTGAGGAATCAATGAGTGAGTAACTAGGCTATAACAACAAGGGATTGATTCAAGGTTTCATTTGCATAGGGTAGGTTGATTAGAAAGGATTGGATGTTCGTTGACCCAGAGCATCTTTACCAATTGATATTTTCATCTCTTTATATTTGCTATTTTTGCAAACTCTTTGTTACAAACAATCAAATCAAAATATGAATTTTACTTGCTTTCAAAATTCACAAGCTTCAAGCTTAAACCCACTCCAGCCCCTGTGGATTCGATATTAAAACCCGGAGATATATGTGCACTTGCAGATTGTCCAACACTAGGCGAGACCTCCACCCCCCAAAGAGGTCCTGCCTAGGGGCGCTTTAGGGAAATACATGCTCCCAAGCCAAGGACGACAGAACTGGATTAACAAAAGTGGCGTAGGGATTTAAGGCAGCCGCCATAGGGCGGTCACTAGTATGTAAGGGAGTTGAGCCGAGTGTAGCAAGGCCTACTAGCCCAGTTAGCTTAGGAATTAGTGTTTCTTGTACTTACCCTATGAAATGGAGCTTTGGTATCATGTGAAGGGACTTTTGCGTCTATGCAAAAACGATTAGGCTATTACCTCACCTGCCTCATGTAGGATTTGGAGCATATACCCTTTCTAATCGTTCATTCCAGGCCAACTTCTGTTCTAAATAGAAGGGCTATTAAATTAATAAATTTAGTCTTACTTTTTTATATTTACTGGAATGAAATATAACCAATATTGTTAAATCGATTTAGGTTCCTCTTATGCAAGGTTAGCTTTAAACCGTATACTAGAGGGATCAGATATATGCAATTAAACATGACGTGGATTGATTTGACGGTGGACCATTAATTGATAACAATTTTATTTTATTAATTGTAATAACTTATAATTGTCAATCATCTAGTTTCTTATATTGTTAAAAACAAATTTTTAACACTATATTCTTGTTTGTTTATCCCACTACACCCTTTGATCTATCATAACACAATTGTTTTTCTTAAAATTATTAATGTATCGTATATTTATCCTTTAAATAGACAAAGTCAAAGATTTAAACACAAAAGAAAAAAACAAAATCGCAATCGTAAGACAAATATGTTTTTGAGGAAGATATATTTTATATGCTTAATTATCTCAACATTTCAACCTCTTACGACAGAAAAATAATTATTGAGCCATTGAATTCTCTTTTTGAACCATAAAATTAGACTCAACATAAGTTTTATTTTGTTTAACATTAATTCTTAAAATTCTCATTCTTCGGAGCTCCAGAGCACATGCATCCTCCCGCAATGCATTTCCCACTAGAAAACCCTGGGCATGACATCCATGAACAGTCAGAGTCAGATTCGCAAGCACTAACCAAGGCATTAAAACCTGCAAAACCCATTCACATTGTCAAAACCTTTATACTCATTGCACACACTTTAACATACCATGTAACAAGCTAATTAACGAACACACAATATATAAAAATGTAGGTTAGCTAATTGTACAAAAAGCAGAAAACATAGATGAATACCGGGTTCCGATGCTATGAGAAATAACACAGTGAAGCAAAGTAATAAAAATGAGGATTTAACTGCCATCGTGCGCTTGAGAATAGAGTGATTTTTAGAATCAATGTATTTTGCAAGAATGCAGAGCTCGGTTCAACAAGGTTATATTTATAATAAAAAGTGCATTAATATTTAATAATATTTTTTACTAAAAAGAATATCTAAATATCAAATGTAAAACGAAATATTTGACTAAAATATTGAATATATAAATTTGTTTAGTAATATATTAATGAAAATTAATAAATAATGAAAATTAATAAATGAGAAATAATGCTTGAAAATAAAATAATTATACTCTAAATTAATAAATGAAAATTTTGAGGCTTAATTCCAGTTTGGGTCTCTGATATTTCACATATGTGCGGTTTGCACCCTCTGTGTTTAAAACGTGTGGCAAGGCCCCTCATCTATCTAAAACGTGATAACCATGCCCTTCCGTCCATCTCTGTCAGTTGACCAAACGAAAATACTAATTGGTGACAGAAATAATCCATCACAAAACACTTCAGCCAACACCTCACGCTGTCTGAGTCTGCCAGTAATTTGACCAGCAATTCTTCATTGCGAGCTGCCCCAAATTCTGATTTATTGTTCCTTATTATGTCTAGATCATGAAACCAAACATGTTATGGTCCACCAAAAAAAGTCTTGTCAATTTCAGAAATTTTGTTTTACAACAGAAGCATCATAAGCAGTAGCATGAGAAATCACAGCGAGACTAGAGAGCTATTCTTAAGCTTACAGCTTCAGGGTCGACTCAATGAAACAAGAGCTTCTCCTTGCCCTGCAGCTGGTTCTGCAAGCAACCACAATGTGGCCAAGGGAAAACACAACTGATGATAGAAACAAGACAGGCATTCCCCATGACTTCTTCAAATGGAGCCTCTGCCTCTTAAGGGAAGCTGAAGCTTCTGCTTCAATCCGGGAATTTACAGTGAAAACACAAGTCTTGACTAAAAGGAGAACAATTGAGAGAATTGAACACAGAGTCACAGTACCTAGGTAAGGACCATGTGATAGAGTAGGGGCATCACATATTGAATAAACACCTACAATCAATTCAACAGAGAAAAACAAAACAACCCAACATGCGAATGAAGAGGGAATGAACAATGAAGCATACAGAGAATGATGAGAGATCTCATGAGTGAAACCAGAGGAATATCCGTCAAGGAGCTCTTGAAAGCGTAGCGACCAAAATGTTTCGTGATTCCGTAGCATCTGATGCAAGTGAAGTTTGAGATCAAAACGCACGGAACCAGAAGGTCGACTACGACCACCACCACCGGCAGCGACGACACTGTAAGATCAAGTTTTGATCTAGTAGTACAACTCTATGTTTTGATGATTACAAGTTAACCTTTTGATATGAACAATTGTGGTACTCTAACGTGTTTTTCTGAGTGTGCTATTTACAGGCTTGGACCTCAACTCAATCTCACACAAATCAGAAGCACTGTGTATAAAGGGTAACCCAAGCAACGCTTTCGCATTCACCATGTTCAGTATGAACAGTGGAAAAGCTTCAGAAGTTCTGAAGCTATACAAACTCTGATGTGGACTCTGTCGCTAGAAGCTCTGAAGATCCAGAAGTTCTGATAACCAAGAAACACTGAAGGTTCAGATGTTCTGATGGTGTAGAAGACTCTGAAGATCCAGAAGCTGAATAGTGGAAACTCTGAAGTCCAGAAGCAAGAAACTCTGAAGGCCATGTTCTTCCCTCTGAGTTCAGAATCAGAAGATACAATGGTCAGAGGATCTGTGCTTTCCCTCTGACTCTGATCAACCGGCTTCACAAGTTCCAATATGAAGTATTCCCCTGATCAGAAGTCTCCTAGGTTAAAAGGTCAAGTCGCTATCCAAGTACAAAAGCAAGTGTACCTTCCTGACGACCTACCTAACGTTCTCAGCCACAGCAGAAGCTGAATTTTCCAGAACTGCCCTCCAACGGTAGCATTTCCCATGCAACGCTCAACCCTAATCCTTGGAGTATATATAGAGGCTGAAGATTGAAAGAAGCGGCTAAGAAAAAGAAATACACACGCGCAAGACATATTCAAAATATTCTAAGCTTTCTTTCATCTGAAATTCATTGTGTTTACTATTAGCTTTTTAGAAGCAAATCTCTTGTAAACAATTCTTTGATAAACAGTTTGTTTAGTTCCTTTAGGAGATCAAGGTTGATCGGATCCTAGAGAAGACTAAGAGAGTGAATCTTAGTGTGAGCTAAGTCAGTGTAATTGTTAGTTACTTGTAGGTTTCAAGTGCAGTTGTAACTCTTACCTGATTAGTGGATTGCCTTCATTCTAAGAAGGAAGAAATCACCTTAACGGGTGGACTGGAGTAGCTTGAGTGATTTATCAAGTGAACCAGGATAAAATCCTTGTGTGCTTCTCTATCTCTTATCTTTAGCACTTAAGTTCTCGAAAGATTTGTCAAAATCTTTAAGGTGGAAGTTTTGTTCTGAAAACGTTATTCAAACCCCCCCTTTCTACCGTTTTTCATACCTTCAGACACCTCCAGAGACGCCACCAATGCCACCACGACCGACATCGATGACACGGCCAGAGATGCCACCACCACCGACAGCGACGATACTGCCAGAGATAGGGCTATAAATCGTGTATGTAGCCGAGACCGTAATGTAGTGGGTTCTGGGTCGGCAGTCGATCATCAAATTGGTTGAGGGGTTTTGAAGTTGGCTTCAAGGGGAGTCTTACCGTGGTGTTGATTTTGCCATTGGTGGTCGGACGACACCGGAATCGGGACGAGAAGGTGGCGGTGGCTAGGGTTTCATTTCCTCTGTTTTGTGTCGATTTTCTTCGAATCGGGAGGTGGTGTTGGAGCGCATGTGTTCGTTGGGATAGGGGGAGGAGCACGCGATTGACAGGTGGTGGTCGTTGGACCATTTGCAAGGGCAGAGCTACATGGCTGTGGCCAACGGTGGTTGTTGCGTGCGTGGAGGTGGTGGTTCAGCCAAGGAAGGAAGGAGAAGTAGTATGATGAGGGTGATGAAAAGAGGAGAAGGGTGCTGCCATGGTGTGTTGGGTTGCAGAGGAAAGGGTAAAGAAAAATGAAGAAGATGATGATGGTGAAGGGTTTTGTGACGGATTATTTCCGTCACCATTTAGTAGCCTATATTTTATGAAATAAATAAGTGACACGTTAGCATTTCCGTTTGGTCAACAGGCGAAACTTAGCGGAAGTTAATGATAAGTGCCAAATTTACCTGATTTTCTATATTAATTTCGGCACTTATCTGTTCTAAATGTGTACGTTATCTTTCAAATTATCCCTCAATAAGGTTAATTTAGTAAGTAGATAGTTTTTATATAGATAAATGTAAGATATGTTAGTTTTATCATTTAGACTCTTTGATTTTTATTGTAGGAGAAAAGTCAAGAAGATCCAACCATTTGAAGATCAAAAGGGCTAAAAATATTGAAGTCCGCTTAAGCCAAATGTTTCCTCGCTTAAGCCAAATTACATGGCAGTAGCAGTGGCAGATATATTGAACTTCGCTTAAGCCAAATTTTGCCTCGCTTAAGCCAAATTACATGGCAGTAGCAGTGGTTCTGGAAGACAATTCGGCTTAAGTGAGAAATGGTCTCGCTTAAGCCAAAGACCTTTACCTGAACGTGAAGAAACCTCCTCGCTTAAGCGGAACCTTTATCAGCTTAAGCGAAACTGTGCCATGTTTATAAAAGGCTCGACCAAGATTAGAAATGGATCATCTCTTGACATATTTTGGACCTCTTGGAGAGAAAATTGCAGAGAGAAGGAAGAGAGAAACTTTGGGAGCTTTGATCCACCATCCATCGTGCTGGAGACACATCGAGGACGGCACGGGTCACCGCTTTCACCTTAGTTTCCTCTTGTAAGCTTTGTAAGCAATCCATGGATATGGGTTGCTAAGTTTCTTTGTTGGATTTGGATGTAGCCTTTAACTATGACTTATTCTTCTTGATTTCTATATGAAAATATCGTTTCTATTACATGATTCAATGATTTTCTCTTATTCTTAATGCTATGTTTTAGTTTGCGCACCTAGAACATATCGCTTGATTCGGCGTAAGAGCGGAAGCTACAACGTCTAGAGTCCGACCTAGAGTTAACCATCTAATAAATCTAATTGCTAGGAATAGAGTTAGGTTTGTTAGTCCCTTAAACATCTGAGCTTAAAGATAACTTAGCTTTTCTACTCATGTGAGGAATCAATGAAGTAGGGTAGAAATGGTGTAGATGAATCATGGATAGGAATGAATATTCATATAGAATCATAGGACATTAATAGTTAAACGATGAACTCCAATTCCAACAGCTTTCTCTCTTGATATCAATCGTTTTACTCTCGCTTTGTTTAATTTGAATGTGTTTTAGTCACCGAAACAATTATCAACCTTTTGAAAATCTATTGCTTGGGTAATTTTACTAAAGAACGACATTTGTGTTAGCAATTCCCTGCGGATACGACAAAACCCTATGCTATACTACAATTGAATCTTGAGGATTTTGAAAGTAGTATCAGTGTAGAAAAAATCTCTCAACAGTTAACAGAAGGGCATCATTATCACGTTTTAAATATATGGGGGACCTTGACCGCACGTTTTAAATACATGGGGTGCAGATCGCACATTTGCGAAACATCAGGGACCTAAACGGTACTTAAGCCTAATTAATAATTATAATTTAAATAATATTAAATTTTAATTTTAAATATAAGAAATTGAAAAATTTAACAATTAATAATTAAGGGTCTATCTTTGACCCTTCACCATAAAAATTCCCTGGAAGATCCTAACTCACTCCCTCCTCGGCTGTACGAGCCTAGAGGACGACGCCACATTGGTAGAAGCGATGGCAGTAGCCGGAGGTGGCACAACAGATATAGCAGCAGCAGCAGGCTCGATCTCCTCTGGGTCCTCCTCAACAGAAGGTGAAGTCGGAGGTGGTGCAGGTGGTGCATGTCCAGTGCCTGGTCCACAATGAACTGAGGGCGGCAAGTCAAAACTAAGCTCCATACGCCGTAGCACTCCGCTCGTCAGGCGTCCTCGCTCATCCGTCCGGTCCTCCATGACCCTTCCCCTATACGTCGCCCGGTGACCAGCCACATCGATCACCCAAGCGGTGGGGGCATCCCTATCCAGCAGCTCATATCTGATCCCCCCCGAGGGAGAGACCGTCGAGAACCAGTCGGCCATCGACATCTGGCAGCAGGCCGACCGCCCAAAGACAAACATACAAACAAAGCCAAGGCGCTAGGGTCAACTCACAGCAATAAGTACATATACACACAACATGTGACAGGGTATATATATAAGTTGTTATATAAGCATATAAGTAATCCTAGCATGTTATGGCTCTAACATTACTTCAATAAACAAACAGCACACAGTCTCAGTCAGCATGAATGTATGCGTGAAATGCACAATATGAATCCGGATTTGTGACGCGTTCCCGTTCGCCACAAGTGAAGCATTCCCGTTCTTCACTATGGATGGACCATTCCCGTTATCCATCCTGGATGAAATCCATCCTGGATGAACCATTTCCGTTATTCATCCTTGGTGAACCATTCCCGTTATTCACCGTATGATGAACCATTCCCGTTATTCATCATTTATGCAAGGTGAACCATTCCCGTTATTCACCATGATATGCACAGGTGAACCATTCCCGTTATTCACCCGATTGAATGCAACGTGGTTAGCCAAACAACGAATCGCCCTTACCACGAAAGTGTCTAGCGCACAACCCAATCTAAAATAACCCAATGAGTTAGTGTCGGTCAATACAACACAACTCGGAGTAAGTGTCGGTCAATACAACACAACTCCAACAAGAAAACACGAGGGTCTAGTGTCGGTCAATACAACACAGCCCAAACAACAAGAGCACTAGGTGTCGGTCAATACAACACGGCTCCACAACACTCCCCAAGAGTACTAAAGTACTCGGTGACTTCAATCATCACCATAGCTCACCTTAGTGGCTTTCCCCAATTCCGATAACTCACAGCAAAGGTCGACTTTTCCCCGTCTTTCGTAAATATTTTCCCCTTCAGTTTTCCTATACTTAAACATTAATAAAAATGATTTCAATTCAGATTAGTCAGGTTATGAGTTTATTTCTCAAAATCTAGGTTTCCCAAGTCTTTAGTTTTCGAAATTCTATTCATTCTAGGTTTTCCGAAAACCAACCACCCAAAAGAAGTTTCCCGGGGAAAGTCTAAGTAAACCAACGAATCCCAACAAATGGCTAAGTCCCAAACCCCTCGTTTGAACTTGCCTAGGGTTGCTCATCCAACCCGAAACATCAAAGATCACCAGATCAATGAATCTCCACTCCGAAGTCGCGTCAAAACGCTCCATTCCACACCACATCACATCATAAGTTATGAAAACATTTATAACAATAGACCATCATCATAATTAATATCATAGCAAAGCATAAGTCGAATTTATCGACGCCTATCATGAAATCATAGCTAATATATATGTAAGTTGCCCTAACCTCGAGCTGTTCCAGCTTCGAAATCAAGGTTGTCCTCAAACAATTGCTCTGAGTATTCCAAAGTTCCTTCAACTGAACCTCGGAGAAAAACAAAGCAGAATTCAAACAAAATCGATTAGTTCGATCACAAAACAATACATAAACGATAGACAAAGCATCAAAGCTTCAGAATACGACAAACGGGTACGAAAGGACAAGTTTTCGAAAACGAAAAACTCCCCCCCCCTTAGGAAAACCCACGGCCATAAGGAGAAAAGGGCTTCGGCTCTTTTTCTTCGATCAAATCAGTTTACAAGGTAGTTTTAGGGTAAAACTAAGGCAAAGAAACTGTCAGAACAATTTTCGGACAATCGGGTCGAAATACGACTACGCAGGGGCATTTTGGTCCAAAATAAAGGCTCAAAACTTCAAAGTTATCAGTTCTGAAAACAGATTTGACAGCAACGATCCTCATGACATTCGTGACAACAAATCCTAAGGGCACGAAGTCAGATTATAGCTTTACGACACTAAAGTTTCGAAATGTGAGACAAAAAGAGTTTCGAGTCAATTTTTCAGATCCTGGACAACTGAATCGCAATCAGAGTTTACTGACAGAGGTTTTAGACTCAGGGGAACATAAGGAACATAACCCAAGCGAGAAATCAGAGAAATCGGACAATTTTAGAAAAAGCTCAAAACTTAGAGCACAGAAACGGCTTCAGAAACGCAACAGAAACAACAATCAGAGGTAGGAATCATGTTAGTTACCTTGATACCTAGAAGTAGGGACGAACTGCACGAAGATTGGTCAAGGTTTCGCGAAAATCTCTCCTCTCCCTCTCTCTCTACAATTCTCGGCCAAAATGGGTGAAATGAAGAGGATTTTTGCTTTTTCGCCTATTTATAGGCGGGCGAAATCGCGGGAAAATGAAAATTTCGCGATTCCGATTTTTGCAGCACGATCACCGTGGAATTCTAAGAGAGATTCTAGCGTCAGAATTCCAGAACTCAAAACAAATATCTAGGATTTGGGAAAAACGATATCGAAAAACTCAAAAGCGGTGTCGGTTAATCTGCCCCGAAAAACTACTTTTTGCTGTGATGCTCAGACGACAAAACTCCCTACTGAAGAAAGATTGGAAAAGTCGAAACAAATCTGGCAACGCGGATGAAATCTTCGGTAGAAGTCCCGAATAGAAAAAGTCTTCATCCATTGCTCGAAAATAGGGTTTCGAAGCAAAGAAATTAGCGTCGGCGGACATCCGAAAAGTGAAACCTATCGTGCGTACAGTCCAGAGTTCCGAAATGAAACGCTGGTCGATGGAAAAATAAAGAGAATCTTTAAATTTTCCCTGAGTTCGAAATCTCGCTCAAAACGTTGCTTTAAGAGCGAAATAACCTATTCTGGACACGCTCGCCCTAAGGTAAGTGTGCAGACGACTCGCACTAACTCCGAAAACAACTACGCAACATTCCTCAAGCAATTCCTGAACTTTCTTCTTCATTAATCTTCCTCAAATATCAAACTCCTGTCACGCTTACACTGATTCTACGCGTGAGTCGGAAACTAGCTTGTTCTGAAAATCCAGGTCTTACAATACTCCCCTCCAAAAAGAAAGTTTCGTCCTCGAAACTCAGAGTTCAGCAAAAAGTCCGGGGTACAATTCCTTAATCTTATCTTCCAATTCCCATGTAGCATCCCCCGTATCCTTGTTCCATATCACCTTTACCAACGGAATCTGCTTTCCCCTCAGCTGTTTCACCCTTCTATCCCCAATACTCACTGGCGGTGTCTCAAAAGTCAAATCATCCTTCAGTTCCACGTTGTCTGGCACGATCACATGAGTCGGGTCTGGAATGTACTTCCTCAACTGCGACACGTGAAATACATCATGAATGTTGGAAAGAAATGGCGGTAGTGCAATCTGATACGCAACTTGTCCAACACGTCGAGTGATTTGATAAGGCCCAATAAACTTTGGCGCAAGCTTCCTTGACTTAATAGCTCGTCCAACCCCCGTAGTCTGAGTAACTCGTAGAAACACATGGTCACCTTCCTCAAACTCTAGGGTTCTACGTCTCTGATCAGCATAACTCTTCTGTCTGCTCTGTGAAGCTCTCATCTATTCTCTGATCTGCTTAACCTTCTCCGTCGTCTGTTGCAGCATTTCTGGCCCAATCAACAAACTCTCCCCATCTTGATACCAACACAACGGTGTCCTACACTTGCGGCCATACAAAGCTTCATACGGTGCCATCCCAATGCTCGCATGGAAACTATTGTTGTAGGTGAATTCAACCAATGGCAGAAGATCATCCCAGCTTCCTCTGTTATCTAACACACAAGCCCGTAGTAGATCCTCTAGCGACTGAATAGTTCTCTCTGTTTGCCCATCCGTTTGTGGATGATACGCCGAACTCAACCTCAGTTTAGTTCCTAACGCATCATGAAGAGCTCCCCAAAAGTGCGAAGTAAACTTCGGATCCCGATCAGACACAATACTTGTCGGAACTCCATGTAGTCTCACAATCTCCGCCACATAGATCTCGGCCAACTTCTCCACATTGTAGGTAGTTCTCACTGGTAGGAAATGCGCTGACTTGGTCAAACGATCTACAATCACCCAAATCGAATCGTGTCTCTTCTGTGTTCTTGGCAAAGCTACCACAAAATCCATGGATATACTATCCCATTTCCATTCTGGCACGTCTAAACTCTGTAGCATACCAGCAGGTCTTTGATGCTCTACCTTGGCCTTCTGACAAGTCAAACATGCAGCTACATACTCGGCCACTTGTTTCTTCATTCCTGGCCACCAGAAATTCAGCTTCAAATCTTGATACATCTTGGTCATTCCCGGATGAATACTCCATTTGCTCTTGTGTCCTTCATCCATGATTAGCCTTCTCAATTCTGGATTATTGGGTACACACACTCTGTCCTTGCATCTTAAGATATCGTCAGTTCCGATCTTGAATTCCGGGTCTTTCCCTTGAATCACTAAGTTCCTCTTCTCCAGCAGAAACTCATCTTGCAGTTGTTGCTCTCTAATCTCTTCCATCAGTCCACTGGCAATTCTGATCATACCGAACATCAACTTTCCCTCAGACGGTGTCACACCTAGACTCATATCTCGAAATTGTTCCAGTAACTCCAGCTCTTTAACCATCATTGACGAGACATGCATCTTTCTGCTCAAAGCATCAGCAACTACATTCGCCTTCCCAGGGTGATATTGCAACGTAAACTCATAGTCTTTGATGAACTCCATCCATCTTCGTTGCCTCATGTTCAGCTCCTTCTGATCAAACAAGTATTTAAGGCTCTTGTGATCGCTAAATATCGTGAAAGTACAACCATAGAGGTAATGTCTCCAGATCTTCAGCGCAAACACAATGGCAGCTAACTCCAAATCGTGAGTCGGATAGTTCTTCTCATGAGTCTTCAACTGTCTCGAAGCATAAGCCACCACTTTTCGATGTTGCATCAACACACATCCCAAGCCTTGATACGAAGCATCACAATAAACCTCATAAGGTTCCTCCGGTTGCGGCAAAATAAGCACAGGTGACGTCGTCAATCGTTCCTTCAGAGTCTGAAAACTTGATTCACACGCCTCAGTCCATGCAAAAGGTTGATCCTTCCTCGTCAGTTGAGTCAAAGGTCCAACGATCTTGGCAAATCCCTCAATGAAGCGTCTATGATATCCAGCCAAACCCACAAAACTTCTGATTTCCGTCACTGTCTTCGGTTGCTCCCAAGCCAAAACAGTCTCCACTTTCGCCGGATCCACAGCTATGTCTTCCTTTGAGATAACGTGGCCTAAGAAATTAACTTCCTTCAGCCAGAATTCACACTTGGAAGGGTTCGCATACAGCTTCTTTTCTCTCAACACTTGTAGAACTTGGCGCAAATGTCCTTCATGTTCCGTTGCATCCTTCGAGTATATCAGTATATCATCAATAAACACCACCACAAACCGATCTAAGAATTCATGAAAGATGCGGTTCATGTAATCCATGAAAACAGCAGGTGCATTTGTCACTCCAAACGGCATCACTAGGTACTCGTAGTGTCCGTAGCGTGTTCTGAATGCAGTCTTCGGTATATCCTCAGTCTTCACTCTGATCTGATGATAGCCTGATTTCAAATCTATCTTCGAAAATACAGCAGCCCCTCGTAATTGATCCATCAAATCATCTATCCTCGGCAACAGGTATCTGTTCTTGATCGTCGCCTTGTTCAGTTGTCGATAGTCCACACACAATCTCGACCTTCCGTCTTTCTTCTTAACTAACAACACTGGCGCTCCCCACGGTGAAACACTTGGTCGAATGAATCCTTTTGCCGAAAGATCCTCCAACTGAGATTTCAACTCCGCTAACTCCGCAGGTGCCATACGGTAAGGTGCAATCGAAATCGGTCCAGTTCCGGGTACAATGTCGATCACGAACTCCACATCGCGTACAGGCGGCAGTCCAGGTACATCTCCAGGAAAAACATCCGCAAAATCTCGAACCACCGGAATACCTCGAATATCCGATTCCTTCTTCCCCTCCAGACTTAGCAATGAAAAGTACTTCTGAGTGCCCTCGCTCAACGATGCACTAATGTGGTTAATAGAAAGATACTCGAAAAGATCCGAGTCTGGGAACACCACTTTCTTTCGACTACAGTCCAAAAGACAATGGTAGTGGGATAGCCAATCCATCCCTAGGATTACATCTAGGTTTTTAAGGGGTAGACATACTAGGTTAGCATGAAAAGTTCTATCTTTATATACTACTGAACAGTGCATGCATGCGGCATTAGCAATTAGAGTCCTAGCAGGTGTAGTTACCATAAGATCAAAACTCAAAGTAGTAATAGGCAGATGCAGTCTTGATACGCAATCCTTAGAGACAAATGAATGAGTTGCACCAGAATCAAAGAGTACAGTTAGAAGATTACCGTCAATTTCACATTCTCCTCTGATCAAACCATCAGCTCCTTCAGCCTCTTCTCCATCCATGGTATACACTCTTCCCTTCGCCACTGGGCGCTTCCCACTAACAACATTCACAGCCGGTTCAACCTTCGGTGCCTTGCATTCCGTAGCCAGATGCCCAGATTTATTGCAGTTGTAGCATCTTGGTGGCCTCGTGCAATTGTTGGCATAGTGTCCCGTTCCTCCACAACGGAAACAAGTCACTTCACGATTTGGGGTACGGCTTCCCGACCCTCCTGAAGTAGCAGCAGCCATCGGCTTGTAAGATCCCGGGGTAAACCCTCTCCCCGCAGGACGTTGATATGGCTTCCTCGCCTAAAACCTCCCTTTTCCCTGAAAACTCTGTGGTGTCGACCTCACCGGTCCTCCTGTTCCAGCCCTGTTGTATCTCCGATTCTTCATCAATTCCACCTCAGTTGCCTTCTCAACCAATGCCTGGAATCTCATGATCCCCAACGGTCTCACCGAATCTTCAATATCGGGCCTCAATCCCCTCACAAATCTCTTGCACATGTAGGGTTCATCAACTTGATCACGGAAAAACCGAAAGTACTTTGCCAGAGACTCTAACTTGGCAGCATACTCCGGAATGGTCATGCTTCCTTGTTTCAGAGTCAGAAACTGTGATTCACGCTCGTCACGAGCACTGTCTGGGAAATACTTCTCGAGAAAAGCAGTTCGAAAAGAATTCCAGTTCACCTCCACATGATTTGCCTCCATCATTCCTCTGGCGCCTCTCCACCAGTATTCAGCATCTCCCAACAACAGATAGGTTGCCAGCCCCTCTTTGGCTCCCTCAGCAGTCTGTAACACTCCAAAGTTCTTCTCAATCTCCTCTATCCAGAGTTCCGCTTTGTCCGGGTCAGTACCTCCCGAAAACTTAGGTGGATCCTGTCTCCTGAAGTCATTCAAACCTTTGCTCTGATCCAAAGTCGCCTCCCTCTGACGCTGGTGTTGATCACGCGCTTCCTCCGCAGCACGTCTCAAAGCATTGTCATTTGCTTGGTTAGTCATTTCCTGGGCCATAGTGGCCATCATCTCCGCTAGCTGATTCGTGTTCACCATCGTCTGTTACCCCCAAGAAAACTGTTAGTCCTAATCGTAGAATAGCACCAAACTATTACATATGGTTAAACAACCATGCAATCAATTAGAACGAAAAATCGTTCTGCAGACAATCAATTTTCACTCTTTGCAGAGTCACACAACCTAGCACAGAAGACCTATTCCCCAAAGACTCCCAAAAGACTCGACTAAGCTCTGATACCACAATGTAACACCCCGACTTCCAGGTGTCACTTTAGTAACCAAAAATAAACTTTACGCGGAAAACAGGTAATTTTTTTTTCTTTCCTTTAAATCAAAGCGATAAAGAAGTAGAGACAATACCCAACAACTAAACTAACCGATATACAAATATATATACATCTGTACAGCCTCGGCTGCACTCCATGTCACGCGAAGCCGCAGTGACTCCAAAGTAGTACGCCCGCAGGCAAATATACAAACCAGAACTGTGAGTAAAAGTATCAAAATACAGTTACCCAAGAGAAAGTCGGCACTCAAAAATGGCCTGAAAGGAAGACCCCTATACTCCGACAGACTCTCTGTGATCCTCCTCAAAAGAACCACACAAAAAGCCACACATCGGAACCTACCCTGTCCCAAAAAGAAACTGACGATCAGAGCTCTACACAAAAAATGTCGCTAATCCTAACCTACCCTCCCAGCTCAGCTCACCAATCATCCTCCTCCTCATCGCTGCTCAGCGAGTAGCTCTCCCCACTGCTCTCGGAGTCAGAGTCGGAATCCACCGTAATCATCTCGGTGTCCAAATCCATAACCTCCCTCCTCACTGTCCTGCGCACCGCCCTAGTCGAGCCGGTCTCCACATCCACCTCTCCTGTGAGAACATCCTCCTCCTCCACCCTCATCAAGGGGTCCACACGGTAGCCGTGCGGTGAAGAGAAAGATAAGAGACGTGAGACAGATGGGACAACAGACTCCCTCCTCGGTTGTACGAGCCTAGAGGACGACGCCACATCGGTAGAAGCGATGGCAGTAGCCGGAGGTGGCACAACAGATATAGCAGCAGCAGCAGGCTCGATCTCCTCTGGGTCCTCCTCAACAGAAGGTGAAGTCGGAGGTGGTGCAGGTGGTGCATGTCCAGTGCCTGGTCCACAATGAACTGAGGGCGGCAAGTCAATACTCAGCTCCATACGCCGTAGCACTCCGCTCGTCAGGCGTCCTCGCTCATCCGTCCGGTCCTCCATGACCCTTCCCCTATACGTCGCCCGGTGACCAGCCACATCGATCACCCAAGCGGTGGGGGCATCCCTATCCAGCAGCTCATATCTGATCCCCCCCGAGGGAGAGACCGTCGAGAACCAGTCGGCCATCGACATCTGGCAGCAGGCCGACCGCCCAAAGACAAACATACAAACAAAGCCAAGGCGCTAGGGTCAACTCACAGCAATAAGTACATATACACACAACATGTGACAGGGTATATATATAAGTTGTTATATAAGCATATAAGTAATCCTTGTAAGATCAAGTTTTGATCGAGTAGTACAACTCTATGTTTTGATGATTACAAGTTAACCTTTTGATATAAACAATTGTGGTACTCTAACGTGTTTTTCTGAGTGTGCTATTTACAGGCTCTGACCTCAACTCAATCTCACACAAATCAGAAGCACTGTGTATAAAGAGTAACCCAAGCAACGCTTTCGCATTCACCATGTTCAGTATGAACAGTGGAAAAGCTTCAGAAGTTCTGAAGCTATACAAACTCTGATGTGGACTCAGTCGCTAGAAGCTCTGAAGATCCAGAAGTTCTGATAACCAAGAAACACTGAAGGTTCAGATGTTCTGATGGTGTAGAAGACTCTGAAGATCCAGAAGCTGATTAGTGGAAACTCTGAAGTCCAGAAGCAAGAAACTCTGAAGGCCATGTTCTTCCCTCTGAGTTCAGAATCAGAAGATACAATGGTCAGAGGATCTGTGCTTTCCCTCTGACTCTGATCAACCGGCTTCACAAGTTCCAATACGAAGCATTCCTCTGATCAGAAGTCTCCTAGGTTAAAAGGTCAAGTCGCTATCCAAGTACAAAAGCAAGTGTACCTTCCTGACGACCTACCTAACGTTCTCAGCCACAACAGAAGCTGGATTTTCCAGAACTGCCCTCCAACGGTAGCATTTCCCATGCAACGCTCAACCCTAATCCTTGGAGTATATATAGAGGCTGAAGATTGAAAGAAGCGGCGGAAAAAAAGAAGAGAAGAAGTAACACATACGCGCAAGACATATTCAAAATATTCTAAGCTTTCTTTCATCTGAAATTCATTGAGTTTACTATTAGCTTTTTAGAAGCAAATCTCTTGTAAACATTTCTTTGATAAACAGTTTGTTTAGTTCCTTTAGGAGATCAAGGTTGATCGGATCCTAGAGAAGACTAAGAGAGTGAATCTTAGTGTGAGCTAAGTCAGTGTAATTGTTAGTCACTTGTAGGTTTCAAGTGCAGTTGTAACTCTTACCTGATTAGTGGATTGCCTTCATTCTAAGAAGGAAGAAATCACCTTAACGGGTGGACTGGAGTAGCTTGAGTGATTTATCAAGTGAACCAGGATAAAATCCTTGTGTGCTTCTCTATCTCTTATCTTTAGCACTTAAGTTCTCGAAAGATTTGTCAAAATCTTTAAGGTGGAAGTTTTGTACTGAAAACGTTATTCAAACCCCCCCTTTCTACCGTTTTTCATACCTTCAATTGGTATCAGAGCGCAAGTTCTGATTACCACACCTAACAGTGTTCAGTGATCCGGGCCGGTGTGAAAAACAATGGCTGCCACCACCAGTGAAACTCAAAGAGATGGTTACAATGCAAAGCCTCATATGTTCGACGGTCAAAGGTTCGAATATTGGAAAGATAGACTGGAAAGTTTCTTTCTGGGTTTTGATGCAGATCTCTGGGATATTATTGTGGATGGCTACGAGCGTCCAGTTGATGCAGATGGCAAGAAGATCCCAAGGTCAGAGATGACTGCAGATCAAAAGAAGCTGTACTCACAACATCACAAAGCAAGAGCAATTCTTCTAAGTGCTATTTCCTATGAAGAGTACCAGAAGATTACAGATCGTGAGTTTGCTAAAGGAATTTTTGAATCTCTGAAGATGTCTCATGAAGGAAACAAGAAAGTCAAAGAATCAAAGGCATTGTCTTTGATCCAAAAGTATGAATCCTTCATCATGGAGCCAAATGAGTCCATTGAAGAAATGTTCTCCAGATTTCAATTGCTTGTAGCTGGCATACGACCTCTCAACAAGAGCTACACAACAAAAGATCATGTCATAAGGGTCATCAGGTGTCTTCCTGAAAGTTGGATGCCCTTGGTGACTTCAATAGAGCTCACGAGAGACGTTGAGAATATGAGTTTAGAAGAACTCATCAGCATTTTGAAATGCCATGAGCTGAAGCGCTCAGAGATGCAAGATCTGAGGAAAAAGTCCATAGCCTTGAAATCCAAATCTGAAAAGGCTAAGGTTGAGAAGTCAAAGGCTCTTCAAGCTGAAGAAGAAGAATCTGAAGAAGCATCAGAAGATTCTGATGAAGATGAGCTGACTCTGATCTCCAAGAGACTCAACCGCATCTGGAAGCACAGGCAGAGCAAGTTCAAAGGCTCTAGAAAGGCAAAAGGAAAGTATGAGTCCTCAGGCCAGAAGAAGTCTTCAATCAAGGAAGTCACATGTTTTGAGTGCAAAGAATCTGGGCACTACAAAAGTGATTGTCCAAAGTTGAAGAAAGACAAGAAGCCAAAGAAGCACTTCAAGACCAAGAAGAGTCTGATGGTGACATTCGATGAATCAGAGTCAGAGGATGTTGACTCTGATGGTGAAGTCCAAGGACTCATGGCCATTGTCAAAGACAAAGGAGCAGAGTCAAAGGAAGCTGTTGACTCTGACTCAGAATCAGAAGGAGATCCTAACTCAGACGATGAAAATGAGGTATTTGCTTCTTTCTCTACCTCTGAACTGAAACATGCTTTGTCTGATATCATGGATAAGTATAACTCCTTATTGTCTAAGCATAAAAAGTTGAAAAAGAACTTATCTGCTGTCTCCAAGACTCCTTCTGAACATGAGAAAATTATTTCTGATTTGAAAAATGAAAATCATGCTTTGGTAAATTCTAACTCTGTGCTTAAGAACCAGATTGCTAAGTTAGAAGAAATTGTTGCCTGTGATGCCTCTGATTGTAGAAATGAATCTAAGTATGAAAAGTCTTTTCAAAGATTCCTAGCTAAAAGCGTGGATAGAAGCTTAATGGCTTCAATGATCTATGGCGTAAGCAGAAATGGAATGCATGTCATTGGCTATTCTAAACCAATTAGAAATGAGCCTTCTGTGTCTAAAGCTAAATCCTTGTATGAATGCTTTGTTCCCTCTGGTACCATATTGCCTGATCCTGTACCTGCTAAAGTTGCTAAACATCCTCTTAAAAAGGGATCTTTCTCTATGACTAAATATCATGCAAATATTCCTTTAAAATATTATGTTGAGACACCCAAGGTGATCAGAACCTCTGGGGTAACTAACAAAAGAGGACCCAGAAAGTGGGTACCTAAGGACAAGATTATCTATGTTGCAGATATCCTTGATAGCTCCACTGAAACACCAATCATGGTATCTGGACAGTGGATGCTCGCGTCACATGACGGGAGAAAAGCGTATGTTCCGAGAGCTGAAACTTAAGCCTGGAGGCGAAGTTGGCTTCGGAGGAAATGAAAAGGGTAAAATTGTTGGTACTGGTACTATTTGTGTAGATAGTAGCCCATGCATTGATAATGTTTTATTGGTAGACGGCTTAACACATAACTTATTGTCTATAAGTCAATTAACTGACAAGGGTTATGATGTTATATTCAATCAAAAGTCCTGCCGGGCTGTAAGTCAGATCGATGGCTCTGTTTTATTTAACAGCAAGAGGAAGAACAACATCTATAAGATCAGATTATCTGAGTTGGAGGCTCAGAATGTGAAGTGCCTTCTGTCTGTTAATGAAGAGCAGTGGGTATGGCATAGACGGTTAGGGCATGCCAGTATGAGAAAGATTTCTCAGCTGAGCAAGCTAAACCTTGTCAGGGGCTTACCCAATCTGAAGTTCGCTTCAGACGCTCTTTGTGAAGCATGTCAGAAAGGCAAATTCACAAAAGTCCCTTTCAAGGCAAAGAATGTTGTCTCAACCTCAAGGCCGTTGGAACTTCTGCATATCGACCTTTTTGGACCAGTGAAAACTGAGTCTATAGGTGGCAAGAGATATGGGATGGTTATCGTTGATGACTATAGCCGCTGGACATGGGTAAAGTTTCTAACCCGCAAGGATGAGTCTCATGCTGTGTTCTCTACCTTCATTGCTCAAGTGCAAAACGAGAAGGCTTGTAGGATTGTGCGTGTCAGAAGTGACCATGTGGAGAGTTTGAGAATGACAAGTTTGAGAGTCTGTTTGATTCCTATGGAATTGCACATGATTTCTCTTGTCCCAGAACTCCTCAACAAAATGGTGTTGTTGAGAGGAAGAACAGAACTCTTCAGGAGATGGCTAGAACCATGCTCCAAGAAACTGGCATGGCTAAGCATTTTTGGGCAGAGGCAGTAAATACAGCATGTTACATTCAGAACAGAATCTCTGTGAGACCAATTCTGAATAAGACTCCTTATGAATTGTGGAAGAACATAAAACCCAACATTTCTTATTTTCATCCTTTTGGCTGTGTTTGTTATGTTCTCAATACTAAGGATAGATTGCATAAATTTGATGCTAAGTCTTCTAAGTGTCTATTACTTGGCTATTCTGATAGATCTAAAGGTTTTAGATTTTATAATACTGATGCTAAGACTATTGAAGAATCTATTCATGTTAGATTTGATGATAAGCTTGACTCTGACCAGTCAAAGCTAGTTGAAAAGTTTGCAGATTTAAGCATTAATGTTTCTGACAAAGGCAAAGCTCCAGAGGAAGTTGAGCCAGAGGAAGATGAACCAGAGGAAGAAGCTGGTCCCTCTAACTCACAAACTCTGAAGAAGAGCAGAATCACTGCAGCTCACCCTAAGGAATTGATTCTAGGCAACAAAGACGAACCAGTCAGAACCAGATCTGCCTTCAGACCCTCTGAAGAGACCTTGCTGAGTCTGAAAGGATTGGTGTCCTTAATTGAACCCAAGTCCATAGATGAAGCTCTTCAGGACAAGGATTGGATTCTGGCCATGGAAGAAGAATTGAATCAATTTTCCAAGAACGATGTTTGGAGCTTAGTGAAGAAGCCTGAGAGTGTCCATGTTATTGGAACGAAATGGGTATTCAGAAACAAGCTGAATGAGAAAGGAGATGTAGTCAGAAACAAGGCAAGGCTAGTTGCTCAAGGCTACAGCCAGCAGGAAGGAATAGACTACACTGAAACATTTGCTCCAGTAGCAAGACTGGAAGCAATCAGACTGTTGATCTCTTTCTCAGTAAATCACAACATTGTTCTACATCAGATGGACGTAAAGAGTGCCTTCCTAAATGGTTATATCTCAGAGGAAGTCTATGTTCATCAACCCCCAGGTTTTGAAGATGAAAAGAAACCAGACCATGTGTTCAAATTGAAGAAATCACTCTACGGTCTGAAGCAAGCTCCCAGAGCATGGTATGAGAGACTTAGCTCATTCCTTCTGGAGAATGAGTTTGTAAGGGGTAAAGTAGATACAACTCTTTTTTGCAAGACTTATAAAGATGATATCTTAATTGTGCAAATTTATGTTGATGATATTATATTTGGTTCTGCTAATCAATCTCTATGCAAAGAATTTTCTGAGATGATGCAGGCTGAATTTGAGATGAGCATGATGGGAGAATTAAAGTACTTTCTGGGAATACAAGTTGATCAAACACCAGAAGGAACATATATCCATCAGAGCAAGTACACTAAAGACCTTCTGAAGAAGTTCAATATGCTGGAATCTACAGTGGCCAAGACTCCAATGCATCCAACATGCATTCTGGAGAAAGAAGATATAAGTGGTAAAGTATGTCAGAAGCTCTATCGTGGCATGATAGGTTCACTTCTATACTTAACTGCATCTAGGCCAGACATATTATTTAGTGTTCACTTATGTGCTCGCTTCCAATCAGATCCAAGGGAAACCCACTTAACTGCTGTTAAGAGGATCCTAAGGTATCTGAAAGGCAGCACTAACCTTGGCTTGATGTATAAGAAAACATCAGAGTATAAGCTTTCAGGTTATTGTGATGCTGATTATGCTGGAGATAGAACAGAGAGAAAAAGTACTTCCGGAAATTGTCAATTTCTAGGAAGCAATCTAGTCTCATGGGCAAGCAAGAGGCAATCAACCATTGCACTATCAACTGCAGAAGCAGAATATATCTCAGCAGCAATATGCAGTACTCAGATGCTCTGGATGAAACATCAGCTGGAGGATTATCAGATCCTTGAGAGCAATATCCCAATCTATTGTGATAACACTGCTGCAATCTCATTGAGTAAGAATCCTATCCTACATTCAAGGGCAAAGCACATTGAGGTAAAGTATCACTTTATTAGAGATTATGTACAGAAGGGCGTACTTCTTCTGAAGTTTGTTGATACTGACCATCAATGGGCAGATATCTTTACAAAGCCCTTAGCAGAGGATAGATTTAATTTTATTCTGAAAAATCTAAACATGGACTTTTGTCCAGAGTGAAGATGGATCAGAACCTCTGACTATGATACTTCTTGATCAGAAGATGTCTAGTCCAGAAGGTAACTCAATCAGAGTGTGTGTACCCACTGGTACTGACTCTGAAGCTGAGACAACAACACGTGTGTCAGAATTTCTGATGCATAGTTCCTTGTGCCCGTGTGACAGTCTGTTATGATTGCGTGTAGATATGCTTATCTCCTGTGTGTGATTTGTGTATTTTACTGTTACTATCTATCTTTAATTTTCAGCCGTTGATCTTAAAGTGCTTTTTGAATCAACAACGGTTATTTGATAAAACCCACTATACACACACGTTCTCTTTCACTTCCGGTTTTCACTCTCGCTCTCTCTGCTTTTCAAAACCGCCTTTTTCTCGATTTCTCTCTCGATCTCTCTTCATCTTTTTACCTTCATCTTCTACCTCAAACCTTCAACCTCTTCAAAATGGTAAGACAAACCAGAAGATCTAATGCAGATGCACCTCAGTTCCCTCACATGGTAGTTGGTCTAGCAACGGGTCAAAGGGGCTCTGAGAACCCGGCACAAGAACAAGTTCAAGCTCAAGAGCAGATTGTTCCAATTGCAGAACGGGGCTGTGCCGTTCACTGCGTATTTTCTCCTGAGGAACTTCAAGTCCTGGCAGAATGGAGATTCGACCTCGACAACCTGGCTGCAAATGGGTATGATCTTCGTCCTGAAGTCCAAGCTCAAGGTTGGGGAAATTACTTCAACCGACTTCGAGGACCGGTGTATGAGAAACTGGTAAAGGAATTCTGGAAGCACGCCGACTGCGATGATACTCAGGTGGTCTCTCACATTCTTGGCAGAAAGATCATCATCACGGAGAAGTCCTTCGTGAACTTGCTGGGTGCAGATACTGCTTATGGGTATCGTTTCCAACTGACGGAATCGAAGCTGAAACCTAGCACCAAGGACAAAATCAACCAGGCCCTGTACACCACTTTCAAACCGGGCAAGACGAGTTACAAGGTGATGGACCTTCATCCCAAACTCAGAATCTGGCACAAGATCCTGCTTCACTGCATAAACCAGAGACCGAAGGGCAGTTCTCCAGACTACATCAACTTCAACCAGAAGGTGATGTTGTTCTTCATCCAAGATCAGAAGAAGATCTGCCTTCCCTACTTCCTGTTCTCCTACTTGAAGGAATGCATCCGGAAGTCTCGCACCACCGCCTCCATCAAGTCTGCAATCAAATATATCCCTTTTGGGAGGCTGCTCTCAGACTTTCTCATTGAAAGCAACTTGGTGCAAGATTTGATCAATGCTGGATGTGTAGAGGATCTAAGCACAATTTTCAGTGATGTCTTCACTGCAAACTCCCTGAAGAAGATGGGTTTGGTCCAGAAGAAGATTGCTCCTGCTCATGAAGACACATCTTCTGAAATCAGAGGAAGAAGAATGCCTCTGAATGACTACCCTCTGTGGACACAAGCGGACAATCCTGACGCCATCAGATGCTATGTTGAAGACCTCAGGGCTCAAGGTTTCGAAATTGACCTTGATGATTTCGTCAGCAGACTACCACCAGCTCCAGAGTTTCCTTCTCCTCCCAAGAGGAAAGCTCAGAGGAAGATGGTTCTGGACGAATCCTCCGAGGAATCTGATGTCCCTCTGGTCAAGAAGACGAAGAGAAAGCCTGATGATGGTGATGATAGTGATAGTGAGGATGGTCCTCCAAAGAAGAAGAAGAAGAAGGTCAGAATCGTGGTGAAGCCTACTCGGGTGGAACCAGCTGCTGAAGTGGTCAGAAGGACTGAACCTCCTGCCAGAGTGACTAGATCATCAGCACATTCAAGTAAGCCTGCACTTGCTTCTGATGATGATTTAAATTTATTTGATGCACTCCCTATTTCTGCTATGCTCAAACACTCCTCAAATCCCCTCACTCCTATTCCTGAATCCCAGCCAGCCGCACAAACCACCACTCCACCACATTCCACAAGATCTTCCTTCTTTCAACCTTCTCCTACTGAAGCACCTCTCTGGAATTTGCTTCAGAATCAACCGTCTAGGTCAGAAGAACCAACCTCTCTCCTCACCATTCCGTACGACCCATTACTTTCTGAACCAATCATCCATGAACAACCCGAGCCAAACCAAACAGAACCACAACCCAGAACGTCTGATCACTCTGCTCCCAGAGCATCAGAACGTCCTGCTGCCAGAACCACGGATACAGACTCTTCAACAGCCTTTACACCTGTATCCTTCCCAATCAATGTTGCTGATTCTTCTCCCTCCAATAACTCTGAATCCATTAGAAAATTCATGGAGGTTAGAAAAGAAAAGGTGTCTGCCTTGGAAGAATATTACCTAACTTGTCCAAGCCCTAGGAGATATCCTGGCCCTAGACCTGAACGTCTAGTAGACCCAGATGAACCTATCTTGGCTAATCCTTTACAAGAGGCAGACCCCTTGGTTCAACAAGCTCACCATGTCCCTGACCAACAAGAGCCTATTCAACCAGAACCTGAACCCGAACATTCAGTGTCTAACCAATCCTCGGTTAGATCACCTCATCCTCTGGTTGAAACTTCAGACCCCCACCTTGGAACCTCTGAACCAAATGCTCCCATGATTAACATTGGTTCTCCACAAGGTGTCTCTGAAGCTCATAGCAGCAATCACCCAGCCTCTCCTGAAACCAACCTCTCCATAATTCCCTATACTCACCTTCAACCCACATCTCTCTCTGAGTGCATCAATATTTTCTATCATGAAGCCTCCTTAAGGCTCCGCAATGTGCACGGTCAGACTGACCTCAGTGAGAACGCTGAAAGTGTGGCTGATGAGTGGAACAATCTGAGCACTTGGCTAGTGGCTCAAGTTCCAATTATGATGCAGCTCCTGCATGCAGAGGGCAGTCAGAGGATTGAGGCTGCCAAGCAAAGGTTTGCTAGAAGGGTGGCTCTTCATGAACTAGAACAGAGAAATAAGCTTCTTGAAGCTATTGAAGAAGCCAAGAGAAAGAAAGAACAAGCAGAAGAAGCTGCACGTCAAGCAGCAGCTCAAGCTGTACAAGCCAGACTTGAGGCAGAGCGACTTGAAGCTGAGGCTGAAGCTCTTAGATGCCAAGCACTTGCACCAGTTGTGTTTACTCCTGCTGCTTCTGCTTCCATTCCAGATCCTCAAGCTGCTCAGAATGTTCCTTCCAGTTCTACTCAGACAAGCTCATCCAGACTCGACATCATGGAACAGCGTCTTGACATTCATGAATCCATGCTGATTGAGATGAAGCAAATGATGATGGAACTTCTGCGACGATCTGACAAACCTTAGTTTTAGGATCTCTTCATTTTCTTTCTTTTTATCTAACGCTGTTTTATTTAAACTCTGTTTCTTTTTTATTTACTTATTCTATTTTATTCGTTTGTGATTATATATGCATATCTATATACTTGTGTCACATATGTTTGCTAAACTCGTTTTATTCATAATCTTTTTGCGTTTACATCATACATTACTTCCCTAAAAAGTCTAGAATGGAGGATCTCTCCTCATTCTTCTGCACTCCTGGCGCTGCTCTGACCTATCTTTCTCCAGACGCTCCAGTACATGCTGGATGTTGTTGAGCCTGACCTTTAGCTCATCCCTCTCCAGAATCTCTTCTGAAGTCCTGAGCTTCTCTTCCAAACTCTCTTTCTCTTCCAGCAGCTTGAGTTCAAGCCGGCTGAGTTCTTGCACCTCCTCCACGAAGGCAAGAAATTCCTTCAGGTCTCTCTCCAACTCTGGACGCAGGTCCTCTTCCAGCAGTGTCCGTGTTAGCTCCGAGATGGTCGCTGTACCCTCTGGATGCCTGATGTTAAGGAACAAGTCCTCTTCAAAGGCCTTCTTCCTCAGCTCTTCTAGTGCTACGTTGTATGATGCCATTCTTTTTTACTGAAAATTATTCGAGGTGTGAAGCTTACCTTTCTCTCCAACGCTTTATATAGGCTTCACTTTCTCTCTGCAAGTTAATGCTCCTACAGTTTCTCGAGGTTAAGTTCTTGGTAACTGACCCTTCTATTTACTCACTTGACCGGTGGTAAACGTTCATTCCTTGCATTAACTCTTTTATTTATTTCGCCTAACTCTGTCTCTTACATCGTTTTCACTTTCTTTTAAACTTAGACCTTCTCTAAGGGGGAGTACCTTGTACTTCAAGCTAAGTTTTTCACACCCCAAGCTTTTTGCTTATGACAAAAAGGGGGAGTACACCCAGTTTTTGATTTGTAAGATGTGTTAGTGTGACTTATTTTTCTTTTGGAGATTTTAAGAGTTCCACCTTCATGACCATAGATGTGTCACTGGGCAAATACAAGGAATACATTTCACTTCTTCTGAAGTGATTCTAAGTTGACTCTGATACCCAAGACTCTGATACCTTGTCCATGACTCTGATCACTTATGCGCTCTGATTATTCGTTTTTCATCTATGTCATAAGTTTTTCATTCTGAACTCTTACATCATTTAGCTCAGAATCTAGACTTTACTAACGTTTTCATCAAGTATTAGATTCAGGGGGAGCTAAGCTCAGAATCAAGCAGTGACTTGAATTCAGAATGAGCAAGATAAACTATTCACATCAGGATAAGTCTTATTCTATATCTCTAAACTCTGAGTGAATTCAGTTTAATGTTTAAGAATTGTTCATCAAAAATCCTAGTTTTGTCATCATCAAAAAGGGGGAGATTGTAAGATCAAGTTTTGATCGAGTAGTACAACTCTATGTTTTGATGATTACAAGTTAACCTTTTGATATAAACAATTGTGGTACTCTAACGTGTTTTTCTGAGTGTGCTATTTACAGGCTCTGACCTCAACTCAATCTCACACAAATCAAAAGCACTGTGTATAAAGAGTAACCCAAGCAACGCTTTCGCATTCACCATGTTCAGTATGAACAGTGGAAAAGCTTCAGAAGTTCTGAAGCTATACAAACTCTGATGTGGACTCAGTCGCTAGAAGCTCTGAAGATCCAGAAGTTCTGATAACCAAGAAACACTGAAGGTTCAGATGTTCTGATGGTGTAGAAGACTCTGAAGATCCAGAAGCTGATTAGTGGAAACTCTGAAGTCCAGAAGCAAGAAACTCTGAAGGCCATGTTCTTCCCTCTGAGTTCAGAATCAGAAGATACAATGGTCAGAGGATCTGTGCTTTCCCTCTGACTCTGATCAACCGGCTTCACAAGTTCCAATACGAAGCATTCCTCTGATCAGAAGTCTCCTAGGTTAAAAGGTCAAGTCGCTATCCAAGTACAAAAGCAAGTGTACCTTCCTGACGACCTACCTAACGTTCTCAGCCACAGCAGAAGCTGGATTTTCCAGAACTGCCCTCCAACGGTAGCATTTCCCATGCAACGCTCAACCCTAATCCTTGGAGTATATATAGAGGCTGAAGATTGAAAGAAGCGGCGGAAAAAAAGAAGAGAAGAAGTAACACATACGCGCAAGACATATTCAAAATATTCTAAGCTTTCTTTCATCTGAAATTCATTGAGTTTACTATTAGCTTTTTAGAAGCAAATCTCTTGTAAACATTTCTTTGATAAACAGTTTGTTTAGTTCCTTTAGGAGATCAAGGTTGATCGGATCCTAGAGAAGACTAAGAGAGTGAATCTTAGTGTGAGCTAAGTCAGTGTAATTGTTAGTCACTTGTAGGTTTCAAGTGCAGTTGTAACTCTTACCTGATTAGTGGATTGCCTTCATTCTAAGAAGGAAGAAATCACCTTAACGGGTGGACTGGAGTAGCTTGAGTGATTTATCAAGTGAACCAGGATAAAATCCTTGTGTGCTTCTCTATCTCTTATCTTTAGCACTTAAGTTCTCGAAAGATTTGTCAAAATCTTTAAGGTGGAAGTTTTGTACTGAAAACGTTATTCAAACCCCCCCTTTCTACCGTTTTTCATACCTTCAATCCTAGCATGTTATGGCTCTAACATTACTTCAATAAACAAACAGCACACAGTCTCAGTCAGCATGAATGTATGCGTGAAATGCACAATATGAATCCGGATTTGTGACGCGTTCCCGTTCGCCACAAGTGAAGCATTCCCGTTCTTCACTATGGATGGACCATTCCCGTTATCCATCCTGGATGAAATCCATCCTGGATGAACCATTCCCGTTATTCATCCTTGGTGAACCATTCCCGTTATTCACCGTATGATGAACCATTCCCGTTATTCATCATTTATGCAAGGTGAACCATTCCCGTTATTCACCATGATATGCACAGGTGAACCATTCCCGTTATTCACCCGATTGAATGCAACGTGGTTAGCCAAACAACGAATCGCCCTTACCACGAAAGTGTCTAGCGCACAACCCAATCTCAAATAACCCAATGAGTTAGTGTCGGTCAATACAACACAACTCGGAGTAAGTGTCGGTCAACACAACACAACTCCAACAAGAAAACACGAGGGTCTAGTGTCGGTCAATACAACACAGCCCAAACAACAAGAGCACTAGGTGTCGGTCAATACAACACGGCTCCACAACACTCCCCAAGAGTACTAAAGTACTCGGTGACTTCAATCATCACCATAGCTCACCTTAGTGGCTTTCCCCAATTCCGATAACTCACAGCAAAGGTCGACTTTTCCCCGTCTTTCGTAAATATTTTCCCCTTCAGTTTTCCTATACTTAAACATTAATAAAAATGATTTCAATTCAGATTAGTCAGGTTATGAGTTTATTTCTCAAAATCTAGGTTTCCCAAGTCTTTAGTTTTCGAAATTCTATTCATTCTAGGTTTTCCGAAAACCAACCACCCAAAAGAAGTTTCCCGGGGAAAGTCTAAGTAAACCAACGAATCCCAACAAATGGCTAAGTCCCAAACCCCTCGTTTGAACTTGCCTAGGGTTGCTCATCCAACCCGAAACATCAAAGATCACCAGATCAATGAATCTCCACTCCGAAGTCGCGTCAAAACGCTCCATTCCACACCACATCACATCATAAGTTATGAAAACATTTATAACAATAGACCATCATCATAATTAATATCATAGCAAAGCATAAGTCGAATTTATCGACGCCTATCATGAAATCATAGCTAATATATATGTAAGTTGCCCTAACCTCGAGCTGTTCCAGCTTCGAAATCAAGGTTGTCCTCAAACAATTGCTCTAAGTATTCCAAAGTTCCTTCAACTGAACCTCGGAGAAAAACAAAGCAGAATTCAAACAAAATCGATTAGTTCGATCGCAAAACAATACATAAATGATAGACAAAGCATCAAAGCTTCAGAATACGACAAACGGGTACGAAAGGACAAGTTTTCGAAAACGAAAAACTCCCCCCCCCCCCCTTAGGAAAACCCACGGCCATAAGGAGAAAAGGGCTTCGGCTCTTTTTCTTCGATCAAATCAGTTTACAAGGTAGTTTTAGGGTAAAACTAAGGCAAAGAAACTGTCAGAACAATTTTCGGACAATCGGGTCGAAATACGACTACGCAGGGGCATTTTGGTCCAAAATAAAGGCTCAAAACTTCAAAGTTATCAGTTCTAAAAACAGATTTGACAGCAACGATCCTCATGACATCCGTGACAACAAATCCTAAAGGCACGAAGTCAGATTATAGCTTTACGACACTAAAGTTTCGAAATGTGAGACAAAAAGAGTTTCGAGTCAATTTTTCAGATCCTGGACAACTGAATCGCAATCAGAGTTTACTGACAGAGGTTTTAGACTCAGGGGAACATAAGGAACATAACCCAAGCGAGAAATCAGAGAAATCGGACAATTTTAGAAAAAGCTCAAAACTTAGAGCACAGAAACGGCTTCAGAAACGCAACAGAAACAACAATCAGAGGTAGGAATCGTGTTAGTTACCTTGATACCTAGAAGTAGGGACGAACTGCACGAAGATTGGTCAAGGTTTCGCGAAAATCTCTCCTCTCCCTCTCTCTCTACAATTCTCGGCCAAAATGGGTGAAATGAAGAGGATTTTTGCTTTTTCGCCTATTTATAGGCGGGCGAAATCGCGGGAAAATGAAAATTTCGCGATTCCGATTTTTGCAGCACGATCACCGTGGAATTCTAAGAGAGATTCTAGCGTCAGAATTCCAGAACTCAAAACAAATATCTAGGATTTGGGAAAAACGATATCGAAAAACTCAAAAGCGGTGTCGGTTAATCTGCCCCGAAAAACTACTTTTTGCTGTGATGCTCAGACGACAAAACTCCCTACTGAAGAAAGATTAGAAACGTCGAAAAAAGTCTGGCAACGCGGACGGAATCTTCTTTAGAAGTCCCGAATAGAAAAAGTCTTCATCCATTGCTCGAAAATAGGGTTTCGAAGCAAAGAAATTAGCGTCGGCGGACATCCGAAAAGTGAAACCTATCGTGCGTACAGTCCAGAGTTCCGAAATGAAACGCTGGTCGATGGAAAAATAAAGAGAATCTTTAAATTTTCCCTGAGTTCGAAATCTCGCTCAAAACGTTGCTTTAAGAGCGAAATAGCCTATTCTGGACACGCTCGCCCTAAGGTAAGTGTGCAGACGACTCGCACTAACTCCGAAAACAACTACGCAACATTCCTCAAGCAATTCCTGAACTTTCTTCTTCATTAATCTTCCTCAAATATCAAACTCCTGTCACGCTTACACTGATTCTACGCGTGAGTCGGAAACTAGCTTGTTCTGAAAATCCAGGTCTTACACTTGCGATTCTTGGTTCTGTGTTGATTTCACTCATATCATGCTTAGCGATTCTTGCTTCATTCTTGAGACTTGTAGGATTTCTTGAGATTCTGAATTTGTTGGTTGAACATTATCCTTAGTTGCCCCATTTGAGCTTTATTGGAGAATTTGTTGTAGCCAAATGATTGGGGCGGATGTTTGGTTGGTATATTGGGGGAGTGTTGGTCCCTGATATGTTGATTTGGAGCTGAAAAATTGTTAGATAGTCTCTTGCCCCAAGGAAAAAATGTTGTTGAAAAAAAAAAAAAGAACTTCTAAACAAAAGTTGGAGTTGGAAAAGGAAAAAAAAGAAAAAAAAAAGAAGTTGAACAGAGGGTCAAGAGACTTGTGCTAAAAAGTGTATTGTTGAAAGCTCCGGGGATACTAAGGCAGGACCACACTCATTGTGCTTTGAAGCCTAGATTTCCTTAGGGACCAACCACCATCAAGGTTAACCAGGCCAACATTTCAACCTTTTGAAAGTCTCTTAGAATTTTTGCATGTTTGATCTTTGTTATTATTGTGTGAATGACACTCAGAACCTATGAACTCGCTTGTGTGCTCAGTGCACTAACATAACATCTCATCCTAGGATTTTTAGTTCTATATGCTTTCCATGAATGGACTTTACACTCTTCTCTTTTCGAAAAGGTGCATGAAGTAGGTTGTTGGATATTTCCCTTGGAACCAGCTGCAGCTACTTTATTCCCCAATTTTGTGGATAGTATCCTTTGTTAGGCACTTGTTTTGGGAGCATTCCTTGCGCTTGAGGGCAAGCGAGTGTTTTCTACGCTCGAGGGCGAGTTGTCGTTGAGTATAGTGGTGTGATGACCCTATTTTAGTAGTGTTTTTAGGGTCATTTCTTTGAAAGTTTTGAGTCTTTTTCTTTGTCTCATGTAGTGTTTCATGCATTTTTATGTTTATTTGAGTTTGTGTTTAGTTTTAGTAATTTTATGGTTTTATGAGGGTCCTTTTTGCATTTTTATAGAGTTTAGGACTTGCATCAGTTTTGCCATGGTTTTGTGAGGACTAAGGAGATTAAAAATCCTTTGAATTTCTTGATTGTATAACTTGTCTTGGTCCTTTAGTGCTTCAGCAGGTAACTCTTGAAGGAAGAAGGCCAAATGGTTGAAAAATTGATGAGATCATTCAAAGGGGGGGGGGGTTACAAAAGCTGAAAAGTCCCCAAATCTATGTGTCTGGCGCCCAAGCGCCCTTGCCTGGCGCCTGAGCGCCAGCTTGCCAGATGGAGAAATGAAGCTATTGCTTCATGGGCGCTCAAGCGCCCCAGGTCAGCGGTAGAGCGCCCCTGCTCGACCAAAATGCTTATAAGTAAGGCCTTAGACCATTTTGTTCAGAACTTATGACTTTTTCTTATAATTTTACCAAGTATTGAAGCTTAGGAAGTTCTTTTAGGGCTTGTGTGAGGCTTCCACCTTGTATTTTCCAAGTTTCCTTTCCATTTCTTGTATGGATTTCCTAGCCGTGAGTGGCTAGTACTCTTTATGCTTTGGGTTTAATGTGATTTCATGAATTTCTAGTTGTAATTCCTATCCCTATGCTCTTGTTCTTGAATCTACCTTGTATTTTAATTATATATTGCATGATTAGCTTGGGTGCACTCTTGCTAAAGGCTGAATTACAATCATATCGGAAGATTGTTGTGGTTTAGGGACTTGGGTTGAAATTGATCTCTCTATGATTGCTTCTATAGGAATAGAGTGGGGAATTAGTTTTGTTGGCCTGAAATTGCATGTTATTAACCCTCATATAAATGACTAAGCACACAAGAAATTGAGTTTAGCTTTTAGTATGGGAGAATTGCTCATGTGAGGAATCAATGAGTGAGTAACTAGGCTATAACAACAAGGGATTGATTCAAGGTTTCATTTGCATAGGGTAGGTTGATTAGAAAGGATTGGATGTTCGTTGACCCAGAGCATCTTTACCAATTGATATTTTCATCTCTTTATATTTGCTATTTTTGCAAACTCTTTGTTACAAACAATCAAATCAAAATCTGAATTTTACTTGCTTTCAAAATTCACAAGCTTCAAGCTTAAACCCACTCCAGCCCCTGTGGATTCGATATTAAAACCCGGAGATATATGTGCACTTGCAGATTGTCCAACACTAGGCGAGACCTCCACCCCCCAAAGAGGTCCTGCCTAGGGGCGCTTTAGGGAAATACATGCTCCCAAGCCAAGGACGACAGAACTGGATTAACAAAAGTGGCGTAGGGATTTAAGGCAGCCGCCATAGGGCGGTCACTAGTATGTAAGGGAGTTGAGCCGAGTGTAGCAAGGCCTACTAGCCCAGTTAGCTTAGGAATTAGTGTTTCTTGTACTTACCCTATGAAATGGAGCTTTGGTATCATGTGAAGGGACTTTTGCGTCTATGCAAAAACGATTAGGCTATTACCTCACCTGCCTCATGTAGGATTTGGAGCATATACCCTTTCTAATCGTTCATTCCAGGCCAACTTCTGTTCTAAATAGAAGGGCTATTAAATTAATAAATTTAGTCTTACTTTTTTATATTTTCTGGAATGAAATATAACCAATATTGTTAAATCGATTTAGGTTCCTCTTATGCAAGGTTAGCTTTAAACCGTATACTAGAGGGATCAGATATATGCAATTAAACATGACGTGGATTGATTTGACGGTGGACCATTAATTGATAACAATTTTATTTTATTAATTGTAATAACTTATAATTGTCAATCATCTAGTTTCTTATATTGTTAAAAATAAATTTTTAACACTATATTCTTGTTTGTTTATCCCACTACACCCTTTGATCTATCATAACACAATTGTTTTTCTTAAAATTATTAATGTATCGTATATTTATCCTTTAAATAGACAAAGTCAAAGATTTAAACACAAAAGAAAAAAACAAAATCGCAATCGTAAGACAAATATGTTTTTGAGGAAGATATATTTTATATGCTTAATTATCTCAACATTTCAACCTCTTACGACAGAAAAATAATTATTGAGCCATTGAATTCTCTTTTTGAACCATAAAATTAGACTCAACATAAGTTTTATTTTGTTTAACATTAATTCTTAAAATTCTCATTCTTCGGAGCCCCAGAGCACATGCATCCTCCCGCAATGCATTTCCCACTAGAAAACCCTGGGCATGACATCCATGAACAGTCAGAGTCAGATTCGCAAGCACTAACCAAGGCATTAAAACCTGCAAAACCCATTCACATTGTCAAAACCTTAATACTCATTGCACACACTTTTACATACCATGTAACAAGCTAATTAATGAACACACAATATATAAAAATGTAGGTTAGCTAATTGTACAAAAAGCAGAAAACATAGATGAATACCGGGTTCCGATGCTATGAGAAATAACACAGTGAAGCAAAGTAATAAAAATGAGGATTTAACTGCCATCGTGCGCTTGAGAATAGAGTGATTTTTAGAATCAATGTTTTTTGCAAGAATGCAGAGCTCGGTTCAACAAGGTTATATTTATAATAAAAAGTGCATTAATATTTAATAATATTTTTTACTAAAAAGAATATCTAAATATCAAATGTAAAACGAAATATTTGGCTGAAATATTAAATATATAAATTTGTTTAGTAATATATTATTGAAAATTAATAAATAATGAAAATTAATAAATGAGGAATAATGCTTGAAAATAAAATAATTATACTCTAAATTAATAAATGAAAATTTTGAGGCTTAATTCCAGTTTGGGTCTCTGATATTTCACATATGTGCGGTTTGCACCCTCTGTGTTTAAAACGTGTGGCAAGGCCCCTCATCTATCTAAAACGTGATAACCATGCCCTTCCGTCCATCTCTGTCAGTTGACCAAACGAAAATACTAATTGGTGACAGAAATAATCCATCACAAAACACTTCAGCCAACACCTCACGCTGTCTGAGTCTGCCAGTAATTTGACCAGCAATTCTTCATTGCGAGCTGCCCCAAATTCTGATTTATTGTTCCTTATTATGTCTAGATCATGAAACCAAACATGTTATGGTCCACCAAAAAAAGTCTTGTCAATTTCAGAAATTTTGTTTTACAACAGAAGCATCATAAGTAGTAGCATGAGAAATCACAGCGAGACTAGAGAGCTATTCTTAAGCTTACAGCTTCAGGGTCGACTCAATGAAACAAGAGCTTCTCCTTGCCCTGCAGCTGGTTCTGCAAGCAACCACAATGTGGCCAAGGGAAAACACAACTGATGAAAGAAACAAGACAGGCATTCCCCATGACTTCTTCAAATGGAGCCTCTGCCTCTTAAGGGAAGCTGAAGCTTCTGCTTCAATCCGGGAATTTACAGTGAAAACACAAGTCTTGACTGAAAGGAGAACAATTGAGAGAATTGAACACAGAGTCACAGTACCTAGGTAAGGACCATGTGATAGAGTAGGGGCATCACAAATTGAATAAACACCTACAATCAATTCAACAGAGAAAAACAAAACAACCCAACATGCGAATGAAGAGGGAATGAACAATGAAGCATACAGAGAATGATGAGAGATCTCATGAGTGAAACCAGAGGAATATCCGTCAAGGAGCTCTTGAAAGCGTAGCGACCAAAATGTTTCGTGATTCTGTAGCATCTGATGCAAGTGAAGTTTGAGATCAAAACGCACGGAACCAGAAGGTCGACTACGACCACCACCACCGGCAGCGACGACACCTCCAGAGACGCCACCAATGCCACCACGACCGACATCGATGACACGGCCAGAGATGCCACCACCACCGACAGCGACGATACTGCCAGAGATAGGGCTATAAATCGTGTATGTAGCCGAGACCGTAATGTAGTGGGTTCTGGGTCGGCAGTCGATCATCAAATTGGTTGAGGGGTTTTGAAGTTGGCTTCAAGGGGAGTCTTACCGTGGTGTTGATTTTGCCATTGGTGGTCGGACGACACCGGAATCGGGACGAGAAGGTGGCGGTGGCTAGGGTTTCATTTCCTCTGTTTTGTGTCGATTTTCTTCGAATCGGGAGGTGGTGTTGGAGCGCATGTGTTCGTTGGGATAGGGGAGGAGCACGCGATTGACAGGTGGTGGTCGTTGGACCATTTGCAAGGGCAGAGCTACATGGCTGTGGCCAACGGTGGTTGTTGCGTGCGTGGAGGTGGTGGTTCAGCCAAGGAAGGAAGGAGAAGTAGTATGATGAGGGTGATGAAAAGAGGAGAAGGGTGCTTCCATGGTGTGTTGGGTTGCAGAGGAAAGGGTAAAGAAAAATGAAGAAGATGATGATGGTGAAGGGTTTTGTGACGGATTATTTCCGTCACCATTTAGTAGCCTATATTTTATGAAATAAATAAGTGACACGTTAGCATTTCCGTTTGGTCAACAGGCGAAACTTAGCGGAAGTTAATGATAAGTGCCAAATTTACCTGATTTTCTATATTAATTTCGGCACTTATCTGTTCTAAATGTGTACGTTATCTTTCAAATTATCCCTCAATAAGGTTAATTTAGTAAGTAGATAGTTTTTATATAGATAAATGTAAGATATGTTAGTTTTATCATTTAGACTCTTTGATTTTTATTGTAGGAGAAAAGTCAAGAAGTTCCAACCATTTGAAGATCAAAAGGGCTAAAAATATTGAAGTCCGCTTAAGCCAAATGTTTCCTCGCTTAAGCCAAACTACATGGCAGTAGCAGTGGCAGATATATTGAACTTCGCTTAAGCCAAATTTTGCCTCGCTTAAGCCAAATTACATGGCAGTAGCAGTGGTTCTGGAAGACAATTCGGCTTAAGTGAGAAATGGTCTCGCTTAAGTCAAAGACATTTACCTGAACGTGAAGAAACCTCCTCGCTTAAGCGGAACCTTTATCAGCTTAAGCGAAACTGTGCCATGTTTATAAAAGGCTCGACCAAGATTAGAAATGGATCATCTCTTGACATATTTTGGACCTCTTGGAGAGAAAATTGCAGAGAGAAGGAAGAGAGAAACTTTGGGAGCTTTGATCCACCATCCATCGTGCTGGAGACACATCGAGGACGGCACGGGTCACCGCTTTCACCTTAGTTTCCTCTTGTAAGCTTTGTAAGCAATCCATGGATATGGGTTGCTAAGTTTCTTTGTTGGATTTGGATGTAGCCTTTAACTATGACTTATTCTTCTTGATTTCTATATGAAAATATCGTTTCTATTACATGATTCAATGATTTTCTCTTATTCTTAATGCTATGTTTTAGTTTGCGCACCTAGAACATATCGCTTGATTCGGCGTAAGAGCGGAAGCTACAACGTCTAGAGTCCGACCTAGAGTTAACCATCTAATAAATCTAATTGCTAGGAATAGAGTTAGGTTTGTTAGTCCCTTAAACATCTGAGCTTAAAGATAACTTAGCTTTTCTACTCATGTGAGGAATCAATGAAGTAGGGTAGAAATGGTGTAGACGAATCATGGATAGGAATGAATATTCATATAGAATCATAGGACATTAATAGTTAAACGATGAACTCCAATTCCAACAGCTTTCTCTCTTGATATCAATCGTTTTACTCTCGCTTTGTTTAATTTGAATGTGTTTTAGTCACCGAAACAATTATCAACCTTTTGAAAATCTATTGCTTGGGTAATTTTACTAAAGAACGGCATTTGTGTTAGCAATTCCCTGCGGATACGACAAAACCCTATGCTATACTACAATTGAATCTTGAGGATTTTGAAAGTAGTATCAGTGTAGAAAAAATCTCTCAACAGTTAACAGAAGGGCATCGTTATCACGTTTTAAATATATGGGGGACCTTGACCGCACGTTTTAAATACATGGGGTGCAGATCGCACATTTGCGAAACATCAGGGACCTAAACGGTAATTAAGCCTAATTAATAATTATAATTTAAATAATATTAAATTTTAATTTTAAATATAAGAAATTGAAAAATTTAACAATTAATAATTAAGGGTCTATCTTTGACCCTTCACCATAAAAATTCCCTGGAAGATCCTAACTCACTTGCGATTCTTGGTTCTGTGTTGATTTCACTCATATCATGCTTAGCGATTCTTGCTTCATTCTTGAGACTTGTAGGATTTCTTGAGATTCTGAATTTGTTGGTTGAACATTATCCTTAGTTGCCCCATTTGAGCTTTATTGGAGAATATGTTGTAGCCAAATGATTGGGGCGGATGTTTGGTTGGAATATTGGGGGAGTGTTGGTCCCTGATATGTTGATTTGGAGCTGAAAAATTGTTAGATAGTCTCTTGCCCCAAGGAAAAAATGTTGTTGAAAAAAAAAAAAAGAACTTCTAAACAAAAGTTGGAGTTGGAAAAGGAAAAAAAAGAAAAAAAAAGAAGTTGAACAGAGGGTCAAGAGACTTGTGCTAAAAAGTGTATTGTTGAAAGCTCCGGGGATACTAAGGCAGGACCACACTCATTGTGCTTTGAAGCCTAGATTTCCTTAGGGACCAACCACCATCAAGGTTAACCAGGCCAACATTTCAACCTTTTGAAAGTCTCTTAGAATTTTTGCATGTTTGATCTTTGTTATTATTGTGTGAATGACACTCAGAACCTATGAACTCGCTTGTGTGCTCAGTGCACTAACATAACATCTCATCCTAGGATTTTTAGTTCTATATGCTTTCCATGAATGGACTTTACACTCTTCTCTTTTCGAAAAGTTGCATGAAGTAGGTTGTTGGATATTTCCCTTGGAACCAGCTGCAGCTACTTTATTCCCCAATTTTGTGGATAGTATCCTTTGTTAGGCACTTGTTTTGGGAGCATTCCTTGCGCTTGAGGGCAAGCGAGTGTTTTCTACGCTCGAGGGCGAGTTGTCGTTGAGTATAGTGGTGTGATGACCCTATTTTAGTAGTGTTTTTAGGGTCATTTCTTTGAAAGTTTTGAGTCTTTTTCTTTGTCTCATGTAGTGTTTCATGCATTTTTATGTTTATTTGAGTTTGTGTTTAGTTTTAGTAATTTTATGGTTTTATGAGGGTCCTTTTTGCATTTTTATAGAGTTTAGGACTTGCATCAGTTTTGCCATGGTTTTGTGAGGACTAAGGAGATTAAAAACCCTTTGAATTTCTTGATTGTATAACTTGTCTTGGTCCTTTAGTGCTTCAGCAGGTAACTCTTGAAGGAAGAAGGCCAAATGGTTGAAAAATTGATGAGATCATTCAAAGGGGGGGGGGTTACAAAAGCTGAAAAGTCCCCAAATCTATGTGTCTGGCGCCCAAGCGCCCTTGCCTGGCGCCTGAGCGCCAGCTTGCCAGATGGAGAAATGAAGCTATTGCTTCATGGGCGCTCAAGCGCCCCAGGTCAGCGGTAGAGCGCCCCTGCTCGACCAAAATGCTTATAAGTAAGGCCTTAGACCATTTTGTTCAGAACTTATGACTTTTTCTTATAATTTTACCAAGTATTGAAGCTTAGGAAGTTCTTTTAGGGCTTGTGTGAGGCTTCCACCTTGTATTTTCCAAGTTTCCTTTCCATTTCTTGTATGGATTTCCTAGCCGTGAGTGGCTAGTACTCTTTATGCTTTGGGTTTAATTTCATGAATTTCTAGTTGTAATTCCTATCCCTATGCTCTTGTTCTTGAATCTACCTTGTATTTTAATTATATATTGCATGATTAGCTTGGGTGCACTCTTGCTAAAGGCTGAATTACAATCATATCGGAAGATTGTTGTGGTTTAGGGACTTGGGTTGAAATTGATCTCTCTATGATTGCTTCTATAGGAATAGAGTGGGGAATTAGTTTTGTTGGCCTGAAATTGCATGTTATTAACCCTCATATAAATGACTAAGCACACAAGAAATTGAGTTTAGCTTTTAGTATGGGAGAATTGCTCATGTGAGGAATCAATGAGTGAGTAACTAGGCTATAACAACAAGGGATTGATTCAAGGTTTCATTTGCATAGGGTAGGTTGATTAGAAAGGATTGGATGTTCGTTGACCCAGAGCATCTTTACCAATTGATATTTTCATCTCTTTATATTTGCTATTTTTGCAAACTCTTTGTTACAAACAATCAAATCAAAATCTGAATTTTACTTGCTTTCAAAATTCACAAGCTTCAAGCTTAAACCCACTCCAGCCCCTGTGGATTCGATATTAAAACCCGGAGATATATGTGCACTTGCAGATTGTCCAACACTAGGCGAGACCTCCACCCCCCAAAGAGGTCCTGCCTAGGGGCGCTTTAGGGAAATACATGCTCCCAAGCCAAGGACGACAGAACTGGATTAACAAAAGTGGCGTAGGGATTTAAGGCAGCCGCCATAGGGCGGTCACTAGTATGTAAGGGAGTTGAGCCGAGTGTAGCAAGGCCTACTAGCCCAGTTAGCTTAGGAATTAGTGTTTCTTGTACTTACCCTATGAAATGGAGCTTTGGTATCATGTGAAGGGACTTTTGCGTCTTTGCAAAAACGATTAGGCTATTACCTCACCTGCCTCATGTAGGATTTGGAGCATATACCCTTTCTAATCGTTCATTCCAGGCCAACTTCTGTTCTAAATAGAAGGGCTATTAAATTAATAAATTTAGTCTTACTTTTTTATATTTACTGGAATGAAATATAACCAATATTGTTAAATCGATTTAGGTTCCTCTTATGCAAGGTTAGCTTTAAACCGTATACTAGAGGGATCAGATATATGCAATTAAACATGACGTGGATTGATTTGACGGTGGACCATTAATTGATAACAATTTTATTTTATTAATTGTAATAACTTATAATTGTCAATCATCTAGTTTCTTATATTGTTAAAAATAAATTTTTAACACTATATTCTTGTTTGTTTATCCCACTACACCCTTTGATCTATCATAACACAATTGTTTTTCTTAAAATTATTAATGTATCGTATATTTATCCTTTAAATAGACAAAGTCAAAGATTTAAACACAAAAGAAAAAAACAAAATCGCAATCGTAAGACAAATATGTTTTTGAGGAAGATATATTTTATATGCTTAATTATCTCAACATTTCAACCTCTTACGACAGAAAAATAATTATTGAGCCATTGAATTCTCTTTTTGAACCATAAAATTAGACTCAACATAAGTTTTATTTTGTTTAACATTAATTCTTAAAATTCTCATTCTTCGGAGCCCCAGAGCACATGCATCCTCCCGCAATGCATTTCCCACTAGAAAACCCTGGGCATGACATCCATGAACAGTCAGAGTCAGATTCGCAAGCACTAACCAAGGCATTAAAACCTGCAAAACCCATTCACATTGTCAAAACCTTTATACTCATTGCACACACTTTAACATACCATGTAACAAGCTAATTAACGAACACACAATATATAAAAATGTAGGTTAGCTAATTGTACAAAAAGCAGAAAACATAGATGAATACCGGGTTCCGATGCTATGAGAAATAACACAGTGAAGCAAAGTAATAAAAATGAGGATTTAACTGCCATCGTGCGCTTGAGAATAGAGTGATTTTTAGAATCAATGTATTTTGCAAGAATGCAGAGCTCGGTTCAACAAGGTTATATTTATAATAAAAAGTGCATTAATATTTAATAATATTTTTTACTAAAAAGAATATCTAAATATCAAATGTAAAACGAAATATTTGACTAAAATATTGAATATATAAATTTGTTTAGTAATATATTAATGAAAATTAATAAATAATGAAAATTAATAAATGAGAAATAATGCTTGAAAATAAAATAATTATACTCTAAATTAATAAATGAAAATTTTGAGGCTTAATTCCAGTTTGGGTCTCTGATATTTCACATATGTGCGGTTTGCACCCTCTGTGTTTAAAACGTGTGGCAAGGCCCCTCATCTATCTAAAACGTGATAACCATGCCCTTCCGTCCATCTCTGTCAGTTGACCAAACGAAAATACTAATTGGTGACAGAAATAATCCATCACAAAACACTTCAGCCAACACCTCACGCTGTCTGAGTCTGCCAGTAATTTGACCAGCAATTCTTCATTGCGAGCTGCCCCAAATTCTGATTTATTGTTCCTTATTATGTCTAGATCATGAAACCAAACATGTTATGGTCCACCAAAAAAAGTCTTGTCAATTTCAGAAATTTTGTTTTACAACAGAAGCATCATAAGTAGTAGCATGAGAAATCACAGCGAGACTAGAGAGCTATTCTTAAGCTTACAGCTTCAGGGTCGACTCAATGAAACAAGAGCTTCTCCTTGCCCTGCAGCTGGTTCTGCAAGCAACCACAATGTGGCCAAGGGAAAACACAACTGATGAAAGAAACAAGACAGGCATTCCCCATGACTTCTTCAAATGGAGCCTCTGCCTCTTAAGGGAAGCTGAAGCTTCTGCTTCAATCCGGGAATTTACAGTGAAAACACAAGTCTTGACTGAAAGGAGAACAATTGAGAGAATTGAACACAGAGTCACAGTACCTAGGTAAGGACCATGTGATAGAGTAGGGGCATCACAAATTGAATAAACACCTACAATCAATTCAACAGAGAAAAACAAAACAACCCAACATGCGAATGAAGAGGGAATGAACAATGAAGCATACAGAGAATGATGAGAGATCTCATGAGTGAAACCAGAGGAATATCCGTCAAGGAGCTCTTGAAAGCGTAGCGACCAAAATGTTTCGTGATTCCGTAGCATCTAATGCAAGTGAAGTTTGAGATCAAAACGCACGGAACCAGAAGGTCGACTACGACCACCACCACCGGCAGCGACGACACCTCCAGAGACGCCACCAATGCCACCACGACCGACATCGATGACACGGCCAGAGATGCCACCACCACCGACAGCGACGATACTGCCAGAGATAGGGCTATAAATCGTGTATGTAGCCGAGACCGTAATGTAGTGGGTTCTGGGTCGGCAGTCGATCATCAAATTGGTTGAGGGGTTTTGAAGTTGGCTTCAAGGGGAGTCTTACCGTGGTGTTGATTTTGCCATTGGTGGTCGGACGACACCGGAATCGGGACGAGAAGGTGGCGGTGGCTAGGGTTTCATTTCCTCTGTTTTGTGTCGATTTTCTTCGAATCGGGAGGTGGTGTTGGAGCGCATGTGTTCGTTGGGATAGGGGGAGGAGCACGCGATTGACAGGTGGTGGTCATTGGACCATTTGCAAGGGCAGAGCTACATGGCTGTGGCCAACGGTGGTTGTTGCGTGCGTGGAGGTGGTGGTTCAGCCAAGGAAGGAAGGAGAAGTAGTATGATGAGGGTGATGAAAAGAGGAGAAGGGTGCTGCCATGGTGTGTTGGGTTGCAGAGGAAAGGGTAAAGAAAAATGAAGAAGATGATGATGGTGAAGGGTTTTGTGACGGATTATTTCCGTCACCATTTAGTAGCCTATATTTTATGAAATAAATAAGTGACACGTTAGCATTTCCGTTTGGTCAACAGGCGAAACTTAGCGGAAGTTAATGATAAGTGCCAAATTTACCTGATTTTCTATATTAATTTCGGCACTTATCTGTTCTAAATGTGTACGTTATCTTTCAAATTATCCCTCAATAAGGTTAATTTAGTAAGTAGATAGTTTTTATATAGATAAATGTAAGATATGTTAGTTTTATCATTTAGACTCTTTGATTTTTATTGTAGGAGAAAAGTCAAGAAGATCCAACCATTTGAAGATCAAAAGGGCTAAAAATATTGAAGTCCGCTTAAGTCAAATGTTTCCTCGCTTAAGCCAAACTACATGGCAGTAGCAGTGGCAGATATATTGAACTTCGCTTAAGCCAAATTTTGCCTCGCTTAAGCCAAATTACATGGCAGTAGCAGTGGTTCTGGAAGACAATTCGGCTTAAGTGAGAAATGGTCTCGCTTAAGCCAAAGACCTTTACCTGAACGTGAAGAAACCTCCTCGCTTAAGCGGAACCTTTATCAGCTTAAGCGAAACTGTGCCATGTTTATAAAAGGCTCGACCAAGATTAGAAATGGATCATCTCTTGACATATTTTGGACCTCTTGGAGAGAAAATTGCAGAGAGAAGGAAGAGAGAAACTTTGGGAGCTTTGATCCACCATCCATCGTGCTGGAGACACATCGAGGACGGCACGGGTCACCGCTTTCACCTTAGTTTCCTCTTGTAAGCTTTGTAAGCAATCCATGGATATGGGTTGCTAAGTTTCTTTGTTGGATTTGGATGTAGCCTTTAACTATGACTTATTCTTCTTGATTTCTATATGAAAATATCGTTTCTATTACATGATTCAATGATTTTCTCTTATTCTTAATGCTATGTTTTAGTTTGCGCACCTAGAACATATCGCTTGATTCGGCGTAAGAGCGGAAGCTACAACGTCTAGAGTCCGACCTAGAGTTAACCATCTAATAAATCTAATTGCTAGGAATAGAGTTAGGTTTGTTAGTCCCTTAAACATCTGAGCTTAAAGATAACTTAGCTTTTCTACTCATGTGAGGAATCAATGAAGTAGGGTAGAAATGGTGTAGACGAATCATGGATAGGAATGAATATTCATATAGAATCATAGGACATTAATAGTTAAACGATGAACTCCAATTCCAACAGCTTTCTCTCTTGATATCAATCGTTTTACTCTCGCTTTGTTTAATTTGAATGTGTTTTAGTCACCGAAACAATTATCAACCTTTTGAAAATCTATTGCTTGGGTAATTTTACTAAAGAACGGCATTTGTGTTAGCAATTCCCTGCGGATACGACAAAACCCTATGCTATACTACAATTGAATCTTGAGGATTTTGAAAGTAGTATCAGTGTAGAAAAAATCTCTCAACAGTTAACAGAAGGGCATCGTTATCACGTTTTAAATATATGGGGGACCTTGACCGCACGTTTTAAATACATGGGGTGCAGATCGCACATTTGCGAAACATCAGGGACCTAAACGGTAATTAAGCCTAATTAATAATTATAATTTAAATAATATTAAATTTTAATTTTAAATATAAGAAATTGAAAAATTTAACAATTAATAATTAAGGGTCTATCTTTGACCCTTCACCATAAAAATTCCCTGGAAGATCCTAACTCACTTGCGATTCTTGGTTCTGTGTTGATTTCACTCATATCATGCTTAGCGATTCTTGCTTCATTCTTGAGACTTGTAGGATTTCTTGAGATTCTGAATTTGTTGGTTGAACATTATCCTTAGTTGCCCCATTTGAGCTTTATTGGAGAATTTGTTGTAGCCAAATGATTGGGGCGGATGTTTGGTTGGAATATTGGGGGAGTGTTGGTCCCTGATATGTTGATTTGGAGCTGAAAAATTGTTAGATAGTCTCTTGCCCCAAGGAAAAAATGTTGTTGAAAAAAAAAAAAAAGAACTTCTAAACAAAAGTTGGAGTTGGAAAAGGAAAAAAAAGAAAAAAAAAGAAGTGAACAGAGGGTCAAGAGACTTGTGCTAAAAAGTGTATTGTTGAAAGCTCCGGGGATACTAAGGCAGGACCACACTCATTGTGCTTTGAAGCCTAGATTTCCTTAGGGACCAACCACCATCAAGGTTAACCAGGCCAACATTTCAACCTTTTGAAAGTCTCTTAGAATTTTTGCATGTTTGATCTTTGTTATTATTGTGTGAATGACACTCAGAACCTATGAACTCGCTTGTGTGCTCAGTGCACTAACATAACATCTCATCCTAGGATTTTTAGTTCTATATGCTTTCCATGAATGGACTTTACACTCTTCTCTTTTCGAAAAGTTGCATGAAGTAGGTTGTTGGATATTTCCCTTGGAACCAGCTGCAGCTACTTTATTCCCCAATTTTGTGGATAGTATCCTTTGTTAGGCACTTGTTTTGGGAGCATTCCTTGCGCTTGAGGGCAAGCGAGTGTTTTCTACGCTCGAGGGCGAGTTGTCGTTGAGTATAGTGGTGTGATGACCCTATTTTAGTAGTGTTTTTAGGGTCATTTCTTTGAAAGTTTTGAGTCTTTTTCTTTGTCTCATGTAGTGTTTCATGCATTTTTATGTTTATTTGAGTTTGTGTTTAGTTTTAGTAATTTTATGGTTTTATGAGGGTCCTTTTTGCATTTTTATAGAGTTTAGGACTTGCATCAGTTTTGCCATGGTTTTGTGAGGACTAAGGAGATTAAAAACCCTTTGAATTTCTTGATTGTATAACTTGTCTTGGTCCTTTAGTGCTTCAGCAGGTAACTCTTGAAGGAAGAAGGCCAAATGGTTGAAAAATTGATGAGATCATTCAAAGGGGGGGGGGGTTACAAAAGCAGAAAAGTCCCCAAATCTATGTGTCTGGCGCCCAAGCGCCCTTGCCTGGCGCCTGAGCGCCAGCTTGCCAGATGGAGAAATGAAGCTATTGCTTCATGGGCGCTCAAGCGCCCCAGGTCAGCGGTAGAGCGCCCCTGCTCGACCAAAATGCTTATAAGTAAGGCCTTAGACCATTTTGTTCAGAACTTATGACTTTTTCTTATAATTTTACCAAGTATTGAAGCTTAGGAAGTTCTTTTAGGGCTTGTGTGAGGCTTCCACCTTGTATTTTCCAAGTTTCCTTTCCATTTCTTGTATGGATTTCCTAGCCGTGAGTGGCTAGTACTCTTTATGCTTTGGGTTTAATGTGATTTCATGAATTTCTAGTTGTAATTCCTATCCCTATGCTCTTGTTCTTGAATCTACCTTGTATTTTAATTATATATTGCATGATTAGCTTGGGTGCACTCTTGCTAAAGGCTGAATTACAATCATATCGGAAGATTGTTGTGGTTTAGGGACTTGGGTTGAAATTGATCTCTCTATGATTGCTTCTATAGGAATAGAGTGGGGAATTAGTTTTGTTGGCCTGAAATTGCATGTTATTAACCCTCATATAAATGACTAAGCACACAAGAAATTGAGTTTAGCTTTTAGTATGGGAGAATTGCTCATGTGAGGAATCAATGAGTGAGTAACTAGGCTATAACAACAAGGGATTGATTCAAGGTTTCATTTGCATAGGGTAGGTTGATTAGAAAGGATTGGATGATCGTTGACCCATAGCATCTTTACCAATTGATATTTTCATCTCTTTATATTTGCTATTTTTGCAAACTCTTTGTTACAAACAATCAAATCAAAATCTGTGTTTTACTTGCTTTCGAAATTCACAAGCTTCAAGCTTAAACCCACTCACGGCCCCTGTGGATTCGATATTAAAACCCGGAGATATATGTGCACTTGCAGATTGTCCAACACTAGGCGAGACCTCCACCCCCCAAAGAGGTCCTGCCTAGGGGCGCTTTAGGGAAAGACATGCTCCCAAGCCAAGGGCGACAGAACTGGATTAACAAAAGTGGCGTAGGGATTTAAGGCAGCCGCCATAGGGCGGTCACTAGTATGTAAGGGAGTTGAGCCGAGTGTAGCAAGGCCTACTAGCCCAGTTAGCTTAGGAATTAGTGTTTCTTGTACTTACCCTATGAAATGGAGCTTTGGTATCATGTGAAGGGACTTTTGCGTCTATGCAAAAACGATTAGGCTATTACCTCACCTGCCTCATGTAGGATTTGGAGCATATACCCTTTCTAATCGTTCATTCCAGGCCAACTTCTGTGCTAAATAGAAGGGCTATTAAATTAATAAATTTAGTCTTACTTTTTTATATTTACTGGAATGAAATATAACCAATATTGTTAAATCGATTTAGGTTCCTCTTATGCAAGGTTAGCTTTAAACCGTATACTAGAGGGATCAGATATATGCAATTAAACATGACGTGGATTGATTTGACGGTGGACCATTAATTGATAACAATTTTATTTTATTAATTGTAATAACTTATAATTGTCAATCATCTAGTTTCTTATATTGTTAAAAATAAATTTTTAACACTATATTCTTGTTTGTTTATCCCACTACACCCTTTGATCTATCATAACACAATTGTTTTTCTTAAAATTATTAATGTATCGTATATTTATCCTTTAAATAGACAAAGTCAAAGATTTAAACACAAAAGAAAAAAACAAAATCGCAATCGTAAGACAAATATGTTTTTGAGGAAGATATATTTTATATGCTTAATTATCTCAACATTTCAACCTCTTACGACAGAAAAATAATTATTGAGCCATTGAATTCTCTTTTTGAACCATAAAATTAGACTCAACATAAGTTTTATTTTGTTTAACATTAATTCTTAAAATTCTCATTCTTCGGAGCCCCAGAGCACATGCATCCTCCCGCAATGCATTTCCCACTAGAAAACCCTGGGCATGACATCCATGAACAGTCAGAGTCAGATTCGCAAGCACTAACCAAGGCATTAAAACCTGCAAAACCCATTCACATTGTCAAAACCTTTATACTCATTGCACACACTTTAACATACCATGTAACAAGCTAATTAACGAACACACAATATATAAAAATGTAGGTTAGCTAATTGTACAAAAAGCAGAAAACATAGATGAATACCGGGTTCCGATGCTATGAGAAATAACACAGTGAAGCAAAGTAATAAAAATGAGGATTTAACTGCCATCGTGCGCTTGAGAATAGAGTGATTTTTAGAATCAATGTTTTTTGCAAGAATGCAGAGCTCGGTTCAACAAGGTTATATTTATAATAAAAAGTGCATTAATATTTAATAATATTTTTTACTAAAAAGAATATCTAAATATCAAATGTAAAACGAAATATTTGACTAAAATATTGAATATATAAATTTGTTTAGTAATATATTAATGAATATTAATAAATAATGAAAATTAATAAATGAGAAATAATGCTTGAAAATAAAATAATTATACTCTAAATTAATAAATGAAAAGTTTGAGGCTTAATTCCAGTTTGGGTCTCTGATATTTCACATATGTGCGGTTTGCACCCTCTGTGTTTAAAACGTGTGGCAAGGCCCCTCATCTATCTAAAACGTGATAACCATACCCTTCCGTCCATCTCTGTCAGTTGACCAAACGAAAATACTAATTGGTGACAGAAATAATCCATCACAAAACACTTCAGCCAACACCTCACGCTGTCTGAGTCTGCCAGTAATTTGACCAGCAATTCTTCATTGCGAGCTGCCCCAAATTCTGATTTATTGTTCCTTATTATGTCTAGATCATGAAACCAAACATGTTATGGTCCACCAAAAAAAGTCTTGTCAATTTCAGAAATTTTGTTTTACAACAGAAGCATCATAAGTAGTAGCATGAGAAATCACAGAGAGACTAGAGAGCTATTCTTAAGCTTACAGCTTCAGGGTCGACTCAATGAAACAAGAGCTTCTCCTTGCCCTGCAGCTGGTTCTGTAAGCAACCACAATGTGGCCAAGGGAAAACACAACTGATGAAAGAAACAAGACAGGCATTCCCCATGACTTCTTCAAATGGAGCCTCTGCCTCTTAAGGGAAGCTGAAGCTTCTGCTTCAATCCGGGAATTTACAGTGAAAACACAAGTCTTGACTGAAAGGAGAACAATTGAGAGAATTGAACACAGAGTCACAATACCTAGGTAAGGACCATGTGAGAAAGTAGGGGCATCACAAATTGAATAAACACCTACAATCAATTCAACAGAGAAAAACAAAACAACCCAACATGCGAATGAAGAGGGAATGAACAATGAAGCATACAGAGAATGATGAGAGATCTCATGAGTGAAACCAGAGGAATATCCGTCAAGGAGCTCCTGAAAGCGTAGCGACCAAAATGTTTCGTGATTCCGTAGCATCTGATGCAAGTGAAGTTTGAGATCAAAACGCACGGAACCAGAAGGTCGACTACGACCACCACCACCGGCAGCGACGACACCGCCAGAGACGCCACCAATGCCACCACGACCGACATCGATGACACGGCCAGAGATGCCACCACCACCGACAGCGACGACACTGCCAGAGACAGGGCTATAAATCGTGTATGCAGCCGAGACCGTAATGTAGTGGGTTCTGGGTCGGCAGTCGATCATCAAATTGGTTGAGGGGTTTTGAAGTTGGCTTCAAGGGGAGTCTTACCGTGGTGTTGATTTTGCCATTGGAGGTCGGACGACACCGGAATCGGGACGAGAAGGTGGCGGTGGCTAGGGTTTCATTTCCTCTGTTTTGTGTCGATTTTCTTCGAATCGGGAGGTGGTGTTGGAGCGCATGTGTTCGTTGGGATAGGGGGAGGAGCACGCGATTGACAGGTGGTGGTCGTTGGACCTTTTGCAGGGGCAGAGCTACATGGCAGTGGCCAACGGTGGTTGTTGCGTGCGTGGAGGTGGTGGTTCAGCCAAGGAAGGAAGGAGAAGTAGTATGATGAGGGTGATGAAAAGAGGAGAAGGGTGCTGCCATGGTGTGTTGGGTTGCAGAGGAAAGGGTAAAGAAAAATGAAGAAGATGATGATGGTGAAGGGTTTTGTGACGGATTATTTTCGTCACCATTTAGTAGCCTATATTTTATGAAATAAATAAGTGACACGTTAGCATTTCCGTTTGGTCAACAGGCGAAACTTAGCGGAAGTTAACAGAAGGGCATCGTTATCACGTTTTAAATATATGGGGGACCTTGACCGCACGTTTTAAATACATGGGGTGCAGATCGCACATTTGCGAAACATCAGGGACCTAAACTGTAATTAAGCCTAATTAATAATTATAATTTAAATAATATTAAATTTTAATTTTAAATATAAGATATTGAAAAATTTAACAATTAATAATTAATTTCTTTGGAAAGATAAAATATATTCAATATAAGATTAGGAAATATGCAAGATACACAACCCTCCTTAAAGAGATAAAAAAAGTGGAACAACCATAGAAAAAACAACCTCAAAGCCTAAAAAAAAACTACCCAAAGAAACAACAAAACCCCAATACAAAACCAACTCAACAACCAAAAGAACCCTAATAAGTATCCAAGAAAATAATTAGTATAATGTATTTTTTTCCTCTAAATATTTATATATTATTATAACTATGGTAGCAAGCATTTAGTATTGGTTCAACTCAATAGTAGTACTATTTTTATATAATATTTTTATATCAAATTTATCATTTATTAATTTAGTGTATGATTATTTAATTTTCAAGCATTATTTCTCATTTATTAATTTTCATTAATATATTACTAAAAAAATTATATATTTAATATTTTAGCCAAATATTTCGTTTTACATTTGATGTTTAGATATTCTTATTAGTAAAAAATATTATTAAATATTAATGCACTTTTTATTATAAATATAACCATGTTGAACCCAGCTCTGCATTCTTGCAAAAAATATTGAGTCTAAAAATCACTCTATTCTCAAGCGCACGATGGCAGTTAAATCCTCATTTTTGTTACTTTGCTTCACTGTGTTATTTCTCATAGCATCGGAACCCGGTATTCATCTATGTTTTCTGCTTTTAGTACAACTAGCTAACCTACATTTTTATATATTGGGTATTCATTAATTAGCTTGTTACATGGTATGTAAAAGTGTGTGCAATGAGTATTAAGGTTTTGACAATGTGAATGGATTTTGCAGGTTTTAATGCCTTGGTTAGTGCTTGCGAATCTGACTCTGACTGTGCATGGATGTCATGCCCAGGGTTTTCTAGTGGGAAATGCATTGCGGGAGGTTGCATGTGCTCTGGGGCTCCGAAGAATGAGAATTTTAAGAATTAATGTTAAACAAAATAAGACTTATGTTGAGTCCAATTTTATGGTTCAAAAAAAGAATTCAATGGCTCTATAATTATTTTTCTGTCGTAAGAGGTTGAAATGTTGAGATAATTAAGCATATAAAATATATCTTTCTCAAAAACATTTAAGAAACTGAATAATTGACAATTATTAGTTATTACAATTAATAACATAAAATTGTTATCAATAACATATTATTATTGTTACTAAGATACAACTCAAGAGAATTTTACTAATTTAAAAAAAATCAATTTCTCTTATTGAAATTAAATAAGAATACTATTTTGATTCTAGTTATACAATGGATGAGATTGAGGCTTGGAAAAAATCTTTAATGATTCAGAAAAAAAGTGATGAGGATATTCAAATCTTGAGTAAAGAGAAACAAATTCTTGCCCTAGATTATGCCCACAAATATGATGTTACTGGTTATTCTTTTAATACTCAAGATATGATTTTGAATTCAAATTGTTTTTGGCAGCCATGTTATTTAAGATGGGACCCACGAATTTTTAACAACCAGCATGGAAGAGGGGCGTGTTTTGCTTCTACAACAGCTTATCAAAATCCGTTGTTCATTAATCAAGGGCTTCCTTGTTTGGATAAAAAAATTGCAGCAGCATCTTCACGTCAAAATCAACAGGTGTTTGTACATACTTCTCCTCACCAAATAATTAGACAAGTGACGCATACAGCAAGCTTTTCTTCCCCTATACGTGATGTACGAAGTGCTACAGAGGTCCAACAACAAGGGCTGCGTCTTGGTTGTGATGAAAAGGAAGTTCTTGCGTCGCCAGTCTTTATTTCTACCCCAAACACAAATTCTTCAAGGAAGAGCTCTTAGCGTGGGCGCCCTAAAGGTAGCAAGAACAAGCCACAGCTGTTGCCAGTTGAGTTCTTGGAACAAGTTCTGGGGGAAGACGGCGTGACAACTCGTGCACAATGAACGTGGTTGCTTGGAAAGCAGTTGGGATTGAAGCCAAGAGGTTCAGAAGCTTTGATGCTACAAGGTCTAGAGGCACAGATAAGACACAATCATCCCCATCTCATATGACAAATGAGTGGTACATGAGTGCTTTTTATTGTCAGAGGTATCTAGTTGTGGTGTGAGCCATATCTTGAGGGAAGGGATTAGGGAAGCGACTGCGTTGGCATAGAAAGGTTGATTTCTTTTGGAGCCTCTTTGGCGTTGCTGTTGTTGTTTATTCTTTGGCTGTTGTTTGCTGTCAAGAGTTTGCTGTTGCTGCTGTCAAAAATTGTTGTAGTTTTTGCCAGCTGTTGCTGTTTCGAATTTGTTTTTTTTTTGCTGTCAGAAAAACGTTTAATTTAACATAACATATGGGCTTTTGAGATATTAGTCGGGGGTTGGTCTTGGTATGCATATAAGGTGGTGATTACTAGTGTTTTGCTGTTTGTTGGAGGTAGGGATATGTGCGTGATTTATATCACTAGGGGAGGGGATTATGTGCAAAATTCCTTGTCTTGAAATGATGGCTAAGAAGGATTGAAGATTTGCATTAGTTTTGAAGCTGTTGTTGTTGGTTGCTGATGTTGTTGTGTTTCCGGATGTTGCTGTTGCAGTTATTGTGTGTTGTTGCTGCTGTTGCTGGTTAATTAAAAGTGTTGTTTGCTTTTAAATTACAAGTGTTGTTTCTGTGAAAATTGAAAGGTATTGTTGCTGTTGTTGCTGATTAATACAAGTGTTGTTGTAGGGGTTTGTTGGAGATTATTATGTTGTTGTTTTTTTGGAGGTGTTGTTTTGGTCTTGATAATTTGGAGAACTGATTTTTAGTTGTAAAGGGCCCTTTGCTGTTTAAGGGTAACAAAATTGGTTATCTTAAGATGTGGTACTCTTTTTCCTTGCTAGGTTTTTTCCCACTGGGTTTTTCTTAGCAAGGTTTTAATGAGGCTCATCTTTATGATTTCGTTTTAAGCCATTTCGAGAGAAATTCAGCTCAGAGGGGTTTAGCACTATGATATCTTAGGAGGGGTGATTTTTGTACTATGTTTTGTCATGAGAACTTCTTGCTCATGCTTGAGCCATTTTTATTAATAGTATTACTTTCATTTTCAAAAAAAAAAATTATTTTGATTTTAATATAAAATTTTATATAATTATAATAATAATAGTAATAATATTATTAGAGACTACAATAATATTTTGGGTTATGGGGGCCTCGCGCATGATGCTCAGGGACAGTGGCTTTAATGCATAAATGGAGGGTGGCAACGTGCTGCTATCGGAAGCTTATGCGCTGAAACATGGTTTGGCTTTGGTCTGGGAGCAGGGTTATCGTGATGTCATATGCAACATAGATTGTGGAGAGCTGCTGCGTTCTTTGGAGGACGAGGAAAGCCGCCGCTTTCTCCCAATCCTGGCCGAAATCAGTGACTTCATCAACAGAGACTGGAGGATATCGTTAGTCCCCATCAGTAGAGACTGCAATGCTCCGGCGGACTGGTTAGCCAAGAAGGGCGCTACAACACCTACGTCTACCTTTAGCTTGCTAGAGGAGCCTCCTTCGGAGTTAGAGATCCTTCTATTGAGGGATCGGTTAGCTGTTGTTTAGTTTTCGTTTGTTTGTTAGTTTTCCGTTGAAGCAAAAAAATAGTAATAATAATATAATAATGAGTATATTTGACTTGACCTTTACATTAATAAAATTATTGATTGGTAATTGTAAAACTTTTAAATTGTTCACACATTAAGTTAGATATAAATACTTTTATTTTAATTAATTAAGCGTTAAGGAATTGTTTTAAAATAATAAATTAATTTAATTAATATTTTTAATATATAGCGAATTATTTAGTATTAAAGTAAGAAAAAAAGTTCCTAAAGTTGCTAGACATGTTTCTAGTTTAGATGTTGGTTCTGCAAGTCAATATAGATGCTGATTCTGGTTTGTATTTTTGTGGTGCGAGATTTCTTTTCAATACTTCCTAGTTTTATTGTCGCCTTCTGTTGCGTGCTGTTGTGGTATTTATGGTTCGTTTGAGGGTGCTAGTTGTTAATGTGTTGCGTGGTTGCTCTTGGGCTGTTGTGGTTTTTGAGTTCATTCTGTGTGTTTTGGGTGGGGGTTTTGCTGCTTTGTTGTTTCTTTTACTGGGTTTTTGTAGTCCTATTGCATAAGAGAGTTGTTCTCATGTGATTTTTTTATCAATAATATATTATTTATGAAAAGAATTTACATCACAATAATAATAAACTAATATAAAATTCAAGTTCATTATATCACTTGCTTAACGTATTAACATGATATTTAACTTTGATAATTAATATATTTGTTATAATTAAAAAATAATAATAAAAAATCCTCAACCTATGATTTATAATTTTCATTTTCATTTTAATATATTCTATGAAATTACAATTTTTTACAATTAGTAATGAATATAAAAATTATTGTTTATAATGTAAAGGTAGTCAATTTCTCTTATTATTATTTTTTGACTTGACTTTTATATTAATAATATTATTAATTGGTAATTGAACAACTTTTAAATTGTTTATATATTAAGTTTCATATCAATATTTTTTTATTTTAATTAGTTACACGTTGAGGAATTGTTTTAAAATAATAAATTAATTTGATTAATATTTTTATTTTATAGCAAATATATTAAGTGTTAAAGTAAGAAAATAAGTTTCTGATCAGCGTTGTTGGGCTATATATTTGATGCTTTATTTTGTCTTATAATTCATTGGTTCGTCAAATATAATTTTAGAATATCAAAAAAACATTAAATTTAAGCATATCGAATCTATGCCAATATCTATATATACATTTATAAGATATATATATATATATATATATATATATATATATAAATAATAGGGTTTTGGTTTTTGCAGGGCTTGGGTTTCTTGAGTGGCTTTTTACAAGATTTGCTGGGCTTTGTGTTGTTTGATAGGTGGTCTTGTGTCAGTTTTGCGGGCTGCTTGGTTGGGTCCTTTTGGGGAGGTTTGGCGTGGTCTGGTTTCATTCATTGGGGCTTTTTTTTGTCTGTTTCTGACTTTTTGATCTCTTTGAGGAGGGTGTATATCGTGACTATTTCCTCATTGATGACCCGGATTTAGTAGTGTTTTTAGGGTCATTTCTTTGCTAGTTTTGAGTCTTTTTCTTGTGTCACATGTAGTGTTTCATGCATTCTCATGCATTTTTTCCTTTCTTTGTGTTTTTACTTTGTTTTGGTAATTTCATAGTTTATTAGGGACTTTAGTTGCATTTTAGGTTAGCTTAAGAGGTTATTGAAAGTTCCACTTGTTTTGAGGGCCTTTGTGCAAAACTGACCTTTAAGTTTCAAGATATTTTCCAAGTTTGTTCATCAAGGTTTCAGGTTGAATCAGCTGAAGAGGGAAGGTATAGAGGCTTGGAGAATTGAATGGAGGCTTAAAGAGGAGTAAATATGAAGATCAAGGGACTTTCCAGCGTGTTTAGAGCGCCTAGGCGTGCTCCATTGGCGCCTAGGCGCCAATTGCTATTTCCAAAATTTTGGAATTAGCGCCTAGGCATGCTTAATTGGCGCCTAGGCGCCAATTACCTTCCAGGGGCTCATTTTCAGCATGGAATTGGCGCTCAGGCGCTCTGAATTGGCGCGTGAGCGCCCAGTACAACCCAGACTCTTGATTTTTGCCTATAAATATGATTCTAGTCATTTTCTCTTGTATCTTTTCATACTTTGAAAAATTCAGAGGTAGAGGATTATCTAGAAGAGTGAGAGAAGGCTTCCAAGCTTGTAATCCAGGTTCTTAGCCAAGCTAATCTCTCTTATATTGCTTTGGTTTTCTTTGTAAGACTTTTCATATTTGAGTTATAATCTTAAGTTATTTCCCACATGTTCTTCTTCTTTCCTTGAATCCCATTTTTTGAATATAAATCTAAGCTTGTATGCATGCTTGCTTTATGCTTTTCTATAATCAGAACGGAAGTTTGTTATAGATTAGGGAACCGATTTGGGATTACCCCTTCTATGCTTGCTACTAGAAATAGAGGAAGGGTTGGGGTTTGTTGGCCTGAACTTAAAATCTTTATGCTTCAAACAAATGTTTAAGTACACAAGGAATTGGGCTTATCTTTTGGTTTGAAAGAATTATCTATGCGAGGCATCGATAGGTAGTTGCTTAGGCTATAGCATCAAGGAGAGATTCATGAGTTCATGTGCTTAGAATGATTTACTTGAATTGACTAGTTGAACAAGAACCCAAAACATTTCCATCTCTGTTTTTCTTATATTTTATCTTTGCTACATCGACATATCTCTTATTCAATAAAACAAACCTTCATACTCAAGGCTTGAACCAAATTTATTCACTCACAATCCTTGTGGTTCGTTAATTAAAACCGGGTGGATTCGTACACTTGCGGATTTACCAACACTCATCATTATATTAATACATATATATATATAATCCAACAAAGGGCTTGATTGAGAGGTTTGTAGTTAATAACCAGCCTAGGGGTTCCCCGTTCTATCTCAGCTTGTTTGTTGACATAGAAGGCTGCACAGGACCAAGGGCTCTTACTCCTGCTCTCACACCCTATTTCTGCTTCCGACCCCCTCGTTGTCCATAACTAAGGGTGTGATATGGGATTTCTCCCCCCGGATTTTGGCTTCTAAGTTTCTCACGAACTTTGTCGCCAAAAGATTTAGGAAGACCGGCCAGGAATTTCTCTTTCCAGAAGGCTTGTTGGCTGTCTTCACGGGTGTAAACCCTGGTCAGGAAGGTATCCTTATACCATCTGAAATCACCCAAAGATTTGCACTTAAGATTGGACAAAAGATCACCAGATCTGTCCTTGATGAGGGTGTAAGATCAAGTTTTGATCGAGTAGTACAACTCTATGTTTTGATGATTACAAGTTAACCTTTTGATATGAACAATTGTGGTACTCTAACGTGTTTTTCTGAGTGTGCTATTTACAGGCTCTGACCTCAACTCAATCTCACACAAATCAGAAGCACTGTGTATAAAGAGTAACCCAAGCAACGCTTTCGCATTCACCATGTTCAGTATGAACAGTGGAAAAGCTTCAGAAGTTCTGAAGCTATACAAACTCTGATGTGGACTCAGTCGCTAGAAGCTCTGAAGATCCAGAAGTTCTGATAACCAAGAAACACTGAAGGTTCAGATGTTCTGATGGTGTAGAAGACTCTGAAGATCCAGAAGCTGATTAGTGGAAACTCTGAAGTCCAGAAGCAAGAAACTCTGAAGGCCATGTTCTTCCCTCTGAGTTCAGAATCAGAAGATACAATGGTCAGAGGATCTGTGCTTTCCCTCTGACTCTGATCAACCGGCTCCACAAGTTCCAATACGAAGCATTCCTCTGATCAGAAGTCTCCTAGGTTAAAAGGTCAAGTCGCTATCCAAGTACAAAAGCAAGTGTACCTTCCTGACGACCTACCTAACGTTCTCAGCCACAGCAGAAGCTGGATTTTCCAGAACTGCCCTCCAACGGTAGCATTTCCCATGCAACGCTCAACCCTAATCCTTGGAGTATATATAGAGGCTGAAGATTGAAAGAAGCGGCGAAAAAAAAAAGAAGAAAAGAAGTAACACATACGCGCAAGACATATTCAAAATATTCTAAGCTTTCTTTCATCTGAAATTCATTGAGTTTACTATTAGCTTTTCAGAAGCAAATCTCTTGTAAACATTTCTTTGATAAACAGTTTGTTTAGTTCCTTTAGGAGATCAAGGTTGATCGGATCCTAGAGAAGACTAAGAGAGTGAATCTTAGTGTGAGCTAAGTCAGTGTAATTGTTAGTCACTTGTAGGTTTCAAGTGCAGTTGTAACTCTTACCTGATTAGTGGATTGCCTTCATTCTAAGAAGGAAGAAATCACCTTAACGGGTGGACTGGAGTAGCTTGAGTGATTTATCAAGTGAACCAGGATAAAATCCTTGTGTGCTTCTCTATCTCTTATCTTTAGCACTTAAGTTCTCGAAAGATTTGTCAAAATCTTTAAGGTGGAAGTTTTGTACTGAAAACGTTATTCAAACCCCCCCTTTCTACCGTTTTTCATACCTTCAGAGGGAAGGATCTCCAACAAAATGTTGGGCTATGGTAAAGATTAAGGAGTTGACAGCATCAGAGATGAATTTGCCATCTTCCATGATAGGATTACCTTCTTCATCAGTCTTGACAGCGGTCAAGATCTGATCCTTCTCGTCTTGAGTGAGATAATTATCCCACCAACCTTTGAGCTGGCCACAGAAACCAGCAACCAAGACTTCAACGATAAGAGATTCAGGACAATTGTTGGCGGTAACATAGGCAGTGGCTACCATAATAATATTTTGGAGGATTTTGGTGATGCCATACTCGTTTTCACCATCAATATTCCATTCATAGACATTGTTGGCACTGAAGCTTTTGAAGTTTGAAGATTCTTCTAAAAGAAGATCAGGAGCAGTAGCTCTAGGATAGTAGAGCTTGGTTTCTTTTCTCCACTGATTCTTAGAATTGTGAATGACAGTATTGACCGGAATACTTTTGATAGATTGAACGTCAGACTTCATAGATTGAATATCAGAATCAGACTCAACCTTACCATCTTCAATATTATTTAAAGAAGTAGAGGTATTACGAGTAGAAGTACGAGTTTTTGGAGGAGGAGCAGTAATAGTGGGATTAGAAACTGTTTCCGGAGTAGGTTCCGGAGTCTCAGGAGGTTCCGGAGTCTCAGGAATAACTTGTTTGAGAAGCTGAAGTTGCTCTACCACCTTTTGGAGGAGCTCATTGTCAGATTCCTTTTTTGCTCGAAGAGTTTGAGCCGAGTATCTGGAACGGCTACTGATTTGAAAAGGTTTGAAAAGAGGTTTTTCAAGTTGACATCCTTTAGGGATATCAAGATTAGAAGAGGAAGGTTCAATCTTGACCTTTTCTTTTCCTTTCCTGGAAGAGGAATCCTGCGATTGGGATTCTCCAAGAATTTGAAGATACTTATTGGTATAGTTGGATTGTTCCATAAGGTCTTTGATGTCTTTACCAGTGACATCACCTTCTTCTTTCCTAGTCTTGAAGGGAGAAGCTAGGACAGGTGTAGATTGGGCTCCTTTAAGAAGGAAAGGAGTTTTAGGTGGCAGGTTAGAAAGGGTTTCTTTTCCATCCTTATGCTGCCATTTAACCATGTCAATTTGGAAGGGGTAAGATTTCCAATTTTTGTTGGCATAATCTTGAAACCATTCAAAAAAGAAGATGTGTTTGCTGGGTTTTCTCAAGGAACCCATAGAATTTTTCTTGGATCTTCTTTCTCTTTTCACTCTGATACTTTGCAAAGAACCATTTTCTTTGCTGAGTCCATCGGTCAGAGTAGAAATCTGCCTTGATACTTCCTTTGTCGATGACGAATTCAGTAGTGATTGCTCCAATGAAATCAGAAGTTTCTCCAGGGGTTTCTAGAGAAGAATACGTTGGAGATAAGGTGCATTGATGTTCTTCATCACCCTTGTCATAGGTAGTCTTGACAGGAGTGGTATTGACATATCCAGCCAAATGGATAGTAGATCCGTCATGAGAGAGGGAAGGTCGAGCGCTAGACTCGGGTTGGTTCCTTCTAGTCATAGAAAAAGATCTTCTGGACATGGCAGATTGGAAATCAGAGGAAGTCCTAATAGATCTAGGGATGGAGAAAGAATTTCTTCTATCAAAGATGAGATCTACTTGGCCAGATTGGTGTTGGACAATTTCACGAAACTCAGGAGTTTCAACAGGTTGGGCTGGACTAGCCTTTTCCAAAGACCATTTCTCTGGAAGGGTGATATCACTCCATTGGATGGTTTTGGGAACAATAACGTTAGCCTTATCATAATCTGTAAGGAAAAGAGTTGTTTCTCCAGATTTCTCACAATTGGTTCGCAAGAAATAAGATTTGATAGAGTTCATTACCTTGTATTGAACCCTGTAGATTAAGGAGATGAGAATGGAATCCTCCTTCATATCAAGGCCGTGAAGCTTGATATTTAGGAAGAGGACATCAAGGATGTTTTTATCTTCCAGACTAACAGTTAGATCTGGGAAGCAATTGAAAAAGATTGGTCCATTACTCAGGCTGGTTTCAACCGTTCCTAAGAGGGAGTCATGGAATTGATTATGTCTAACATCCCTAAGACAAAGGAGTACAGCGATGTCAAGAGATTTCCTGGTTAGGGGTTTAAGACCAACTTGAACACTACCTATATGAAGATAGTTGAAGTTCTTGCTGATATGTTCTTTGATGCTTTTCTCGGAAAGCATATGGATTTCTTCATCATCAGATCTGAGCTTATAGGTTTGCTCAACGGTTTTGATAATGAAATCTGATCGTTTGAAAAAGGATCCGTTTGGTTTGTAGATCTCAGCATGAGAAATTTTTGGAATTTCCCAGTTGTCAAGATCTTGATTGATATCTTCAAAATGAATTTCTTCTTTGAAGACAGATTTGGATAATTGATTGGATTGATGAGGATGATCGATAGAAGAAGAAGAGGGTTGGGAAGATCTGAAAGAAAGCTTAGAAGAGAAAGAGCGAAGCATTAAGAAAGATAGATCTTCCTCACCCGTAAGTATCATCGCCATCATATATATATATATATATATATATATATATTGGATTGGGCGAGACCCCAGGGTCCCTCGCCCAGGAGCTCAACTTTGGACGTGGGACGCGTCATGACCTTGGGCCTCCCTTCCCGAGGCCCAACTGGCCCATTTAGATAGACTAAAGGCGCCAAAGCCCAACTCCACCTCTATAAATAGGAGGGGAATACCAATTGTAAGGGACTTTTTAGCTCATTTGAGAAATAATAGCATTGAAATTCAGTTACATTTTCTCTCTCTAAGCGGTTAGAGCTTCTCTCTCTAAGCATTTGCACCATTTTCCTCACGCTTTGGGTACTACCTTCCCATTCTATGTTCTAGCACGGAACATTTGGCGCCGTCTGTAGGGATCAGTAGATTTCTATTCCCGGACTACGTGGATCACGATTCAGTGGAGTGAAGCTTGTTCTTCTAAGCAATTGTTCTCGAGTTTTTCGTAGATTGTGATCCAGAAGAAGATTCCTTGATTTTCCGTACAGTTTCTTCAGTTTCCGAGTTTTTCCGTAGAAATTCTCTAATTCTAATGGAAACACGTCGCAGACGACGTGATGAAGATCCTGAGCATCGGCATGTTTCGCTGTCGCGCCGCATCAGAGGCAGGCCGCGACGTGTGCAGGTTCAACGCGAGGAGACGGATCAGGTGACTCCTCCTGCTGCGCCTCCACCTCCTCCTTCTCTGACGCCTCCGTTGCCCTCACCGCCGTCCTCGCCAGAGCGGCAGAGGTCACTCATAGCGTCAGGAGGAGAGACTCAGGCATCTCAGGCACCGATCTCCAGCCAAGATTGGAGACCTCTGATTAGTAGTATTGACGATATACGACAACGAAACGAGTATCTCCAAGAGCAGCTAGAGTACTATCGTTTTGAGCAGCAAGATGAGGGAGAGCGCGAGGCAGAGGCTGTGGCTGAGTTCGAACCGTTTTCAGCGGCGGTGAGAGAAGTTGCCATTCCAGACAATATGAAGAATATAGTTCTGGAGACCTACAGTGGAAAGGCTAATCCCAAGGAGCACCTGCTATATTTCAACCCAAAGATGGTGATCAGCGTCGCTTCTGATGCGGTCAAGTGTAGGATGTTTCCAGCCACATTCAAAGGCACATCAATGGTGTGGTTCACGACTCTACCACGAGGATCTATCACGAACTTCCGTGACTTCTCATCCAAATTCCTTGTCCAGTTCTCGGCGAGCAAAACTAAGCAGGTGACGATTGAAGATTTGTACAATGTGCGTCAATCTGAGGGCGAGACTTTTGAATCAGTACGTGAAGCGGTTCAGCACTGCATCAGTAAAGATAGAGGAATCCGAGCCAAATGCCTGTGCCCGCGCCTTTAAAAACGGATTGCAGCCAGGGAAGCTAAATAGTAAATTGAGCCGAAAGCCAACCAAGTCAATGGCGGAGGTGCGAGCCCGGGTGAACACGTACATACTTGACGAGGAGGATGACGCTTTTAAGCGGAGACGCGCGAAGGTAGAGAGGGATGGCAACCAGAGAGATGTGTCACCAGAAGATAAGCTGAGCAAGTAGAAAGTAGAGGGAAGCAGAAGACGGGACATGAAGGTTCGAACAGGGGAAAGGGCACCGAGGGAAAATCAGGCTGACTCCCGTCGCCGAGAGGAGGCAGGGAAAAGCTTGAACGCCCACCTGACAGAGCTGCTGCGCGAAGTTAAGGCGACGCACGCAGTTGAGGAGGGCGAAAGAGGGGTTCACCCGCCAAGGGCAACGACAGACAAGACCAAGTGGTGTGAGTACAACCGTTCAGCAGGACATGACACGGGGGACTGCTTTACTCTGAAGAATGAAATTGAGAGGCTCATCTGAGCGGGCCGGTCGTAGCTGAATGAACGTGGCGATCGCTGGAACGGAGAGCGATAGCAGGGGAGCAGGTACAGGGGGTCTCGCCAACAAGACGATCGCCGACGGGAAGATCGTCGCCACACGCCGAATACTGACAAAAAGGAGACGCTGGCCTCACGGAAGAAAGGAGCATAGGAAACCTTTAATAAGGATCTTGAGCCACCGGTTGGCACGATAAATACAATTGCAGGTGGTTTCGGCGGGGGTGGTGTAACAGCCTCAACAAGGAGAAGACACGCTAGGGCGGTGACGTCGGTGCAACAATACGAGACTCCTTTTGGGTTTTAGCATCTCGACATAGTAATTTCAACGGCAGGCTTTGAGGGAGTTAAAACGCACAATGATGATCCTATAGTTGTCATGATCAGGATCAACAGTTTCAATGTCCCCCGAGTTCTTCTGGACCAAGGCAGCTCAGATGATATCATCTACGGAGATGAATTCGATCAGTTGGGATTAACGGATAAAAATTTAATGCCTTATACAGGAACTCTGGTGGGGTTTTCAGGCGAGCAAGTTTGGGTGCGAGGATATATAGATTTGGACACAATCTTTGGGATCGATAAGAATGCCAAGCTCCTTCGTGTGAGATACCTCGTGATACAGGTCGTAGCTTCATACAACGTCATTATAGGAAGGAACACACTCAACCGTCTCTGTGCGGTAATCTCCACTGCTCATCTGGCGGTTAAGTATCCGCTGATGTGCGGAAGAGTGGGAAAGATTGCAGTCGACCAAAGGCGAGCTAGAGAATGTTACAACAACTGCCTCAGCAAAGGCAAGTGAAAGAGGTTGAAGAAACAGGAGGAAAGGTACCGTTCACAGACATTATGGTAGAGGAGCGCTGGTGTAAGACCCAAGTTTTTAAGTTCAGAATAAGTGAATAAAATTCCTATTCATGATTAGGATTGATGTATCGTGAAGGAAAACCTGAACAAGAGTTTATCAAATGGAATAAATTTATGAAGGAGAAAGTTCAGGAAAAGTCTAAGGATGGTACCAAAGTCGATAAAAGTTATAGCACGATCGTTACACGCTTAAACCTAGGTCAGAAACCCTAGTATATAGCTAGTTTTCACTTATAGGCACGATGGAAGTTAATTCCAAAAATCTTCAGAGAAATGTTAGAACTTCTCTTTTTCCATATATCACAATCGTTTCGAGGCGAAACTCTAGAATCTACGAACGTCCGATTCCAATCATCGGAAGTTTGCCGAAACCGAAACCCTGGTATTTCAAAACCCTAGAATCACCCGACAATGAAGACTTTTTCTATTCGGAACATCAAATGAAGATTCTACACGCGTGCACCCATTTCTCTTGATGATTTCAATCTTTCTTCAGAAGGAAGTTTTCCATTCCGACATTCGATGCAAAAAGCAACTTATCGGGTAAAATAGTTTTATACCGATTATGCATTAGTCGCTAAAAATACAAGGAGACCTCATTTTAGTTTTGGAATTCTTTCGCCAAAACCTATCTTAGAATTCATGGAGAATGATAACCCTAGTTTAGTAGTGTTTTTAGGGTCATTTCTTAGTTTGTTTTGAGTCTTTTTGTTGAGTCTCATGTAGTGTTTCATGCATTCTCATGCATTTTTATCTTTATTTGTGTTTTTACTTTGTTTTGGTAGTTTCATAGTTTTATAGGGACCTTTCATGCATTTTAAGTAAGTTTAGGACTTGCATATCTTTTCTACTTGAATTGAGGGTCTTTTGTGCTAATAAACTCTTGGAAATCCTAGATATTTTCCTTGCTTTGTTCCCAAGCAGCTAGGTCTGAAAACTGATGAAGAAAGAAGGTCAAAAGGCTTGGAAAATTGAAGGGAGGCTTAAAGGGGAGTTAAGAAGAAGGTCAAGAGGCTTTCTAGCATGTAGAGAGCGCTCAGGCGCTCCTGTTGAGCGCCTGAGCGCCAATTAATTCACTGTTTACATGATGCTAGAAAGGAATTGGCGCCTGAGCGCTCCTGATTGAGCGCCTGAGCGCCAATTACTTCCAGAGAGCATGTTTTCAGCTTGGAATTGGGGCTCAGGCGTGCTTAATTGGCGCCTGAGCGCCCAGACTCGACCTGTTTGCCTATAAATAGGTTTTTTGTCATTTCTTTTGTAACCTTTTGTCATTTTATCATATTTTCATAAGTTATAAGAGAGGGTTTGAGTTCTGGAGCTTGAGGAGAAGCATTCTCCAAGTCCATGTTCCAGGTTTTATCCTTCTTTTCTTGTATGGATTCTATAGCCATGCTTGGCTAAAACCCCTTTTGCTTTGGGTTCTTTGTAAGACTTTGAATGTTTTAGCTATCAATCATTTTCTATTCATGATGTTCTGAGTAAACCCTTGAATCTCACTCCTATGCTTTATCTCTCAAGCTTGAATGCATGCTAGCTTTTTACTTTTCTATAATCATAACGATAGTTTGTTATAGAATTGGGACTTGTTGTGAGATTACCTCTTCTATACTTGCTGCTAGGAATAGAGGAAGGGTTGAGGTTTGTTGGCCTGAATTGCATGCTTAGTGCTTCTAATAAATGTTTAGGTTATCAAGGAATTGAACCTATCTTTTGATTAGGAAGAGTTTTCTTTGCGAGGCATCGAAAGATAACTAACTAGGCTAGAACATCAAGGAGAGACTCGGGATTAATTGAATAGGAAGGTTTGCTAAAACTGAATTTGTTGAGCAAGAACCCAAGGCAATCTCATCTCTGAATTTCAATTGCTTTTTTTACTTGATCACTTGTCTTTTTACAAACTCAAGAAACAACCAATCATTAAAACTGAGTTTTATTTGCTTTCCAACCTTGAACTTGATTCTTAAACTGAATTCGCATTCCAATTCCCTGTGGTTCGATAAATTAAAACCGGGTAGATTCTGTACACTTGCAGATTGACCAACAGAGAATGAAGCCGGAAAAATCAGATTCGCGAAACTTTCATTTTACCGCGTTTTGCCAACCTCTATATATAGCCAAGAAATGAGAAAAAAACAAATATCTTACCCATTTCATCCAAGGAGGCCGCGAGTTTGAGAGGAGAGGAGGAGAATAAGATTTTGTTCAATCCTTGCTTGATCATCGATCAATCAGTTGCTGCTTCAAGGTTTCGAGGTATAGTCGTTAATCCTTACCTCTGATCGCTTTTTCCATAGCTTTTCTGTAGACTTTTCTGAGCTGATAGTTTTGAGGTTTTTGCAAAACTATCCTGAATATTTCATTTCTGATTCTAAACCTCTTCCTTATGTGCCCAAGATCACTTCTGCCGGATTAGATTTTCCGTTATGCCGCCGGATTTCCGCCGGAATCAATTTTAGCCTTAAATACCCATTTTTGGAGTTTTTGGAGTAAAGCTTCAACCTTTAGGCTGAAAACTATCGCCTTAGCTTAGTGCTAGTAGGATTAGTTGTCATAAACGTCGTTAGTAACGTCCCTGTCAAATTTGCTTTTTGGGATATCAGTTTTTAAATTCTAAGTTAAAAATCATGACCAAAATACCCCTACGACAGTTTTTGATCCGATAATTTTTCCTAGTTTAGAATACCCTTAGTTACGGCTAATGATAGCATAGGAACCAAGTTTGATCGAAGAAAAATCGACCCTACTAATTGTGAAAAGTGGCCGAGCCCTATAGGGGGGAGGAGGAAAATTTCCGTTTCGAAAACTTGTCCTTTCGCGCTAGATTATCGTACCTCGGAGTATGTACTACTTCGGGTAACCTTAGTAAGTATTGGTAGCTTAGTTTCCGATAGATTTTGATAGAATTCTGTGGTTTTACTTTAAAGGTGCTTTTGAGGAATTTCCTGAAGATCAAGGAGCTCATTGTGAAGGAACGTTTGAGGAGAACGCTGGAATAACTAGAGGTAAGGGCAACTTACCTTGCTAGTTAATGCTTTAGGTGTCGATGAATTCGACTTGATTTATTGTTTATGCACTTGTTTGTGTTTGACTGGTAAAATGTTTTCTGAGGCTTCGGCTGACAATGTAGATGATTCATCTACTGAATGCTTTTGAGATTGAATTTCATGCTAAGTGCTAAGTGGGTAATTTAGGATGTGTGGTGCATGCTTTATATGCTAAGTGCTACGTGGTTATTGCATAATATGTGGGTATGTGACATGCTGGTTGATTGGGCTGAGTTATTTATGCGTTTGCAATGAAAGCTGAGTTTCTGAGTAGCGAGAATAGCGGGCAGGTCATGCCGATTTTATTTTGAGAGTTTTGAGAAAGTTTGATAGGACGAATGAGATTCGGGCCTTGTTATGGTTTTTCATGGATCGAGACATTCTCTGGAGTCATTTGGGATTTGGAGATCCCGGGAACTTATAAGATTCGCGATAAGATTAAAAGGATATTATTTTGTAAATAAAACTCATAAGACATTAAACAACCTCTAAATCTTCAAATAATGATAATAAACTCGAAAGGAAGCTTAGGAGGAAGATCTTAGTTTTGGAAAACGAGAAGTGTCGTCGGATCCAAGTGTTGAGAAAGTTGAGAAGTTTTGAGTATGTTGATACTCTTGTGCTGTGGGAGCAGTTATGTCGTTGGGCTATCCGAGGGATAAGCCGGGAAATTGATAGTTTCCGAGTATGTCGATACTCTTTGCTCGCTGAGCAGTTTTTGACCATCGGATGGAGATGTGTCGGATGATTTGGAGATCATCATGAGATACAGTTTATGCCTTCGGGTACAGTTATGCCTTCGGGTACAGTTTATGCCTTCGGGTACAGTTATGCCTTCGGGTACAGTTTATACCTTCGGGTACAGTTTATACCTTCGGGTAATTCGGACATCGACGGGGGATATGATCGACCGTGAGGTTAGGATCGACCTGTTGATTGTCGGGCATGGCGGAGGGAAAAGTCGACCCGCAGGGTTAGGACTGATCCGGCTATGTCAAGGTGGTAAGTGACACTCGAGGGTTATGGTCGACACAATGCCAGTGTTAGGACCGACTCGATCGTGCCCAGCCTACTCCTTCTGGAACCGTCGAGAGTGACGTTGCATTGACATATCATGCACTCTAATTGTATTCGCTGAGATTTGGATGAGTTGATTGTTGATAAACATCGTTAAGTGTTTTTGATGAGTAGATGTTGATAAATATCGTTAAGTGTTTTGATGAGTAGATATTGATAAATATCGTTACGTGCTTTGATGATTGAATTGTACTAGAGATTTGATAACATGCTATGTTTAAACCTTAGGGTAGACAATGCAGAACTTATATGTATATACACAACATATATATATACCCCTTATACTTTACCTGTTGTCTTGTATTCTCTACACTATATTCCGTAAGTTGACCCTTGCACGTGCTACCTGTGTTTGGGGGGCTATGTATGCCCTTTTTGTCAGATGTCGTCGATGGATTCTTTCGTGATTCTTCGTCGTTCGGGGAAGACCCGGAGCGAAATGACTACTACTGAGCCTTCGACGTGGACCCGGACTTCATGCATGACCAGATGAGAGTCGATGATGGAAGTATGGGGGATGAGTGTTTAGAGTCTACTAAGGTTGGGTGTTAGTGTCCTAGCTCTGACTTATTCTTATTTTTGGAGGGCTTGTGTTGCTGACACTTGACCTATCATTTTGGGATTGTACATTTTGCCTACGGGCGTTACACTTTTCTACTTTCCGTCACTGGAGGTTACTCGTGACGAGGTCGCTACTTACAGACGGGGATGTTATATGTATGGTATATTAGTTCTGTTGCATTTCGCAATTGGGTTTTATTTATTTCAGTCTTGTTTATATTATCGAAAAAAAAATATTTACGTTTTTCCGCATTAAGTTTATTTTGGTTACTAAAGTGACGCCACCGAAATCGGGGTGTGACAGCTGGGCAGGGATAGTAGACGATCTAGAAAGGTACAAATTCAGTAGAGGAGTGTTGGCAATTAAGCCCAGGCTCACGATCGAACAAGAACGACGTTTGGAAAAGTTAGTAGAGGAAAATTTTGACCTCTTCAGCTGGAGCCCGAAAGATATGGAATTTTTGTAACTTCCGCAGTTCAGGACACCAGCTCTGATGGGCAAGGGACCGAGCATGCGGGAGGTAAAAGGGGCGGTGAGCCCAGGGGCAGACTTACGAATTCTCCAACGCAGGAAGGCGAGGAGAAAAGAACAGAGCTGTTTGGACAGGATTGAGATATGCTAGAGGTAGGGCGAAGAGGCCCGACCTACCGCATCAAGGATAAGGGTAAGGCCAAGGCAAGGTAGCGGAAGTCGGCAAGGGGAGAGGTCTTCAGGGGCAGGAAAGATAAGAGGAGCGTGCAAGAGAGCAAATTGACAACCCGCTGGCTAGAACGCCAAATCCGTGGCGGCATGGAGTGGGTGGCGAGCACGTTAGGAACAAAGGATGAGGCTCTGGGCACGATACTTTGACATGGAAGTTTGTTGACAAGGGCGAGAGCGCGACGGAAGGATCAGATCAAAACAAGTAGGGTCAAAAATAAAGATGCACTTTTTTTCTCCGACACGGAAGTTTTTTAACGAGGCATCCCTCGATGTAGAAAGAAAACTTTTATTCAGATGAAATGCAAAAGGATATTCACGAGCAATACTCCTAACTCAAATTACAAAGATACGTTCGCCCGGTGGGAAAAATTCCCTGAAGGTGGCAATCCCAACATGACCTTGATGTCTGGGGATTGCTCCGGGAAAGTCCGGCACGGACCGATGCTATCCCAATAGCAACTCAACTAACACGTCACGTTCACTCAGTGGGAAAAATTCCCCGAAGGTGGCAATCCCAACACGACGATGACCCTAGTTTTGTAGTGTTTTTAGGGTCATTTCTTTGTTTGTTTTAAGTCTTTTTGTTGAATCTCATGTAGTGTTTCATGCATTCTTATCTTTCTTTGAGTCTTTACTTTGTTTTGGTAATTTTGTAGTTTTATAGGTACTTTTCTTGCATTTTAAGTAAGTTTAGGACTTGCGTGATTTTCTTATGTTATTTGAGGGTCCTCTTTGCTAATGAGCTCTTTGAGCTTCTGGATATTTTCCTTGGCTTGTTGGTTTTGTTTTCTGATCAGAAACTAAAGGAGAAGGAAGGCCAAGAAGCATGGAATTGAAGGAGGGGTTAAAGAGGAGTTACAAAGAAGCTAAAAAGTCTTTCCAGCGAGCTTGGAGCGCCTAGGCGCTGGGAATTGGCGCCTAGGCTATATTTTTTTAGCCTTCTGGAATTGGCGCCTAGGCGCTGAGAATTGGCTCCTAGGCGCTGGGAACCTTCCAGAGAGCATGTTTTCAGCTGGAATTGGCGCTCAGGCGCTCTGAATTGGCGCCTGAGCGCCCAGACTCGCCTGTTTTGCCTATAAATTGGTTTTTAGACATTTCTCTTGGAACCTTTTGTCATTTTATCATATTTTCATAAGTTAGAAGAGAGGGTTTGAGTTCTGGAGCTTCAGGAGCTTTCGCTAAGCCCTATGTTTCAGGTTTCATCTTTATCTTCTTGTATGAATTTCATAGCCATGTTTGGCTAAAACCCCTTTTGCTTTGGGTTCTTTGTAAGACTTATGATGTTTTAATCTGAATTCCTATTTCTATTCATGAATCCTCTGAGTAAACCCTTGAATTCCATATCCATGCTTTATGTTTCAAGCTAGAAATGTGCTAGCTTTATGTTTTTCTATAATAGAATGGAAGTTTGTTGTAGATTATGGACTTGTTGTGGGATTACCTCTTCTATTCTTGCTACTAGGAATAGAGGAAGGGTTGGGGTTTGTTGGCCTGAATTGCATGCTAAATGCCTTTAGCGAATGTTTAGGTTATCAAGGAATTGTGCCTATCTTTTGGCTTGAGAGGATTGTCTATGCGAGGCATCGATAGATGATTGATTAGGCTAGAACATCAAGGAGAGACTCAGAGTTTTGTGGATAGAATAGGTTGATTAGAACTAAATTAGTCAAGCAAGAACCCAATGCATTCTCACCATTGATTATCACATACTTATCTTTGTTAGCTTGTCCACTAAGTACCCAAACAATCAATCAACTTAAAACTGAATTTTACTCGCTTTCCTACCGTGAACTCGAGGCTTAAACTGAATTCACATTCCAATTCCCTATGGTTCGATAAATTAAAACCGGGTAGATTCTGTACACTTGCAGATTGACCAACACACGACCTTGATGTCCGAGGATTGCGCCAGGAAAGTCCGGCGCGAAACGCTGACCTCTCGTTGGCGATGTGTGTGGGAAAGCGACTCATCCCCAAAATGGGGTGGGTCCCTTATCCCCTTAGTCTCCCCGAAATCTGGGAATATGAGGCCTCCCCGAAATATGGGCGAGAAAATAAATTAGGCATAAGTCTGGGTAAACCCATATGGCCATTGGGCCCCCAGCAGTGTAAACCCTTGGCGGGATAAAACCGCCAAGGCCACACCTGCTCTTACGGGAAATATTGGTGTGAATAAAAGCCTCAAAATGAGCAAAAGTCCTAGTTTCTTCGGCACACCTTCAAAATCGCTACACGAACGCAAGGCGAAAATTCCTAAAAAAGTGGCCTAAACGGCGACAGGCGAACGCAAGGCGAAAATTCCTAAAAAGTGGCCTAACTGGCGACAGGCGAACGCAAGGCGAAAATTCTTAAAAAGTGGCCTAAATGGCGACAGGCAAATGCGAGACGAAATCAAACTAAGGAAAAATATAAGAACATTAATCGATTACAAAAGATGATAAAGAGAGTAAAAAAAAAAAACTAACATAGCTATTTTTACATTGACGATTTTTCCCTCTCAATTTCAGTAGCGGCAAAATGCTCGGCAGTGAAACCCGGAGGATCGTCAAGGCCAACAAGCCCATGCGAGGTAATCTTCTTGAAAGCTCCCATTCCATCAAGGTTAATTCCTTGGTAGAGATATTGAACCTGAGCCTTGGCGAGAAAGAAGTCGCGGCCGCGTTCTTCCACGACCTCAGCAGCAACGTCAGCCACCAACCTGGCTTGAGAGGTTTTGATATTGGAGTCCATATCCGCAAGGGCCTGGTTTTCTACCTCAAGTTGCGACCTCACATCAGCCAGGGCCTCGTTCGTCGCTCCCAACTCACTAAGAAGGAACGCGATCTCCTTGCCTTGGACGATGCAAGCGGCCCTGCCGGCGTTGATTGCCTCCGTTTTTGCCTTCACCTCTTACTGGAGTTCATACCAATCCAACTCCAATTCATTCGTCATTTCCTTGCAAGCAGCCAGGTCCTCCTCGTGATAGTTCATATCAATGCCTACGTTGGTCAGTTTCCTCGTTTGAGCTACCACCTGGGTCAACAACTTGTCCCACTCATTGTGAGCCTCCTGCGTGGCCGCGTGGTAACCTTCAGCCTCTTGTTGAAGTTTCTCCACTTCTGCGGAAGAGGCTGAGTCTTGGAATAGTTGGGCGAAGAGACACCCCGCTCGCAAGAGATGGTTGAGGGCTTCCTGCGCTGCGATGTCAAGGTCAGGAATCTCAGTCGCTCTCATACTATCAAGAAAGGTGTTGGACAACATGAAGTCGATGGTGGAAGGTTGTTGGCTTGGTGAAGGTCCCGTTTGATCGCTGGTAGTAGCGTGGTTGATTTCAGGACTGGGCCGGCGAGAAACTGACGACACTTGGGGATTTGCACTTTCGTCCTGAGGGCTCGCCCCGACTTTACCAGAGGAAGGAATTGTTTGGGGAGGATTTTCAGGATTTTTTGACCAGCGGGAACTCCCTCCGGACAAGGTGAGGACCATGCACCGCCCAAGGGGTTCGAGATCTCTTCGCCCGCCAGGTGTGGGGCAGACGCTTCGCCAGCTGGAGGTTTCTTACCCTTCTTTTTCTTCTTTTTCAACTTCTGAGACGAGGAAGTCTCGACCCCAGAGTTTCCATCTGGATCGGGGTTAACTTCTTTGGATTTCCAGAACCTCTTTGGGGGGGAGGCGGAACGACATCATCATTGGATCTGGGAGCTAGATCGTCAGTTGCAGGCAATGGGGCGACACCTGGTGTAGCCTCATCAGACCCAGCGGCACCTGAGGAAGGGCCAGTTGACGAAGAGCTTTTGACCTTCTTTGACGGGAAAACGGCAGCCTCGGCGTCAGAATCGGCGACGGCGCGTTTCCTCTTGCTCACTTGGGTATAGTGGTGTGATGACCCGGATTTAGTAGTGTTTTTAGGGTCATTTCTTTGTAGGTTTTGAGTCTTTTTCTTGTGTCTCATGTAGTGTTTCATGCATTCTCATGCATTTTTATCTTTTCTTGAGTCTTTGTTTTGTTTTGGTAATTTTGTAGTTTTATAGGGAGTTTTCTTGCATTTTAAGTTAAGTTTAGGACTTGCATGATTTTCTTTTGTTTTATGAAGGACCTCTTGTGCTAATGAGCTCTTTGAGCTTCTAGATTCTTCCTTGACTTGTTGATTAGGTTTGGAGAGCAGAAACTGAAGGTAATAGAAGGCCAAGAAGCATGGAATTGAAGGAGGACTTAAAGAGGATTGAAAGAGGAGTTACAGAAGCCAAAGAGTCTTTTCCAAGCGAGCTGGAGCGCCTAGGCGTTGGCAGGCGCTGGTTAGGCGCAAATTAGCTCTAGAGAGCATGTTTTCAGGATGGAATTGGTGCTCAGGCGCTCTGAATTGGCGCCTGAGCGCCCGGAACAGCCCAACCTCGTGAATTTTGCCTATAAATAGGATTTTAGTCATTTTCTTTTGTAATCTTTGATATCTTTTGATACTTTGTAAAATTCAGAGGTAGAGGATCATTTAGGAGAGTGAGAGAAGGCTTCCAAGCTTGTAATTCAGGTTCTTAGCCAAGCATGGCTCTTGCCATGCTTGGCTAATCTCTCTTCTTTTACTTTGGTTTTCTTGTAAGACTTTTCCTTTTGAGTTATAATCTTAAGTTCTTTCCCACATGTTCTTCTTCTTTCCTTGAATCCCATATCCATGCTTTATGTTTCAAGTTAGAACATGTGCTAGCTTTATGCTTTTCTATAATAGAACGGAAGTTTGTTATAGATTAGGGACTTGTTATGGGGTTACCTCTTCTATACTTGCTGCTAGGAATAGAGGAAGGGTTGGGGTTTGTTGGCCTGAACTTTATAATCTTTATGCCTCAAACAAATGTTTAAGTACACAAGGAATTGGGCTTATCCTTTGGTTTGAAAGAATTATCTATGCGAGGCATCGATAGGTAGTTGCTTAGGCTATAACATCAAGGAGAGATTCATGAGAACTTGTGCTTGGAATGATGTGCTTGAATTGATTAGTTGAGCAAGAACCCAAAGTAAATCACTCTTTCTTTTCATTTTTTGTTGCATTTCTGAATTTATATTTTCTTTTTCCTTATTACTACTTCGTCATATGTTTGCCCCAATAAAACAAACCTTCAAATTCAAAGCTTAAACCGAATCTATTCACTCACAATCCCTGTGGTTCGATATTTAAAACCGGGTGGATTCCGTACACTTGCGGATTTACCAACAAGTTTTTGGCGCCGTTGCCGGGGATTGTTTGTGATTTTTGGTTTGAGTTACGAGTTTGAAGTTTAGTCTACCTAAGACTTAAACTTAGGGCTGAATGGGAGACAACCCATGTTTTTTTTTCTGTTTTACGTTTTGTCTTCTGTTTTGTTTTTCAGGAAATAAAAGTCATTGGAGAACACTTGGAGCACTCAATCACTTGGAAGGAGGTTCTTTTCTTACTCTGAATTTTAGTCCATGCATTGTCAGCATATTTTTCTTTTATAGATTTTGTTTAACTTTTTTATCATGCATTTTTTTTTTATAGAGTCTTTCATACCTTGGTCTTTATTCCTTACACTCAAATGACATGTTCCAAAGTCTTGCTCACTCACATGATGCTGGTTTTGAAAATGATTTTAAGTGGATACTTTGTGCTTTCTTTTGGGGAGTGATTGTATGTTTGGGAAAGAGAGGGAGAGACTTCGGTCTTCTAAGTGTTGTCTTGAGGATAGAGTTGATGTGAGTCCACAAGGGTCCATTTTTGACCCTTCACTATATAATTTCCCTGGAGGATCCTGACTCACTTGCACTTCTTGGTTCTGTGTTTCATTTCATGCGTCCTTGAGTGTAGCTTTAGGAGACTTGCATTCTTGAGACTGGTAGGTTTTCTTGTACTTCATAAATTGTTTTTATAACATCTTTGTCCCTAGTTGACCCTTTTGAGCCTTATGGAGATTTCTTTGTTACCTTTGTTATTTGGGCTGGTTGTTTGGTTGGAAAAATGGGGAGTTGTGGGTCTTAACTCTTAATGGAGCTAGTTTATAAAAAATGCAATTGTCTCTTGCCCCAAAGAAAAAAAATTGAAAAAAAGTCAAAAGAAAAAAATGAACTCCATGGAATGGGTGGAGTTCCAAAAAAAAAAAAGAAAAAATTCTGAAACAAAAGGGGGTTGCGAGACTTGTGTGCTAAGTATCAATTGCTTTGAGCTCCGGTTTTCATGAAGGACCACACTCAAATTTTATGCAGCCTTAGTCTTCCTTAGGGACCACCTACCTTGTGCTTTACCTAGCCACACATTACAACCCTTTTGAAGTCTCATTGAATAATGCATTGTCAACTTTAGTTGCTCTTGAGTGAATGATTCTCAGAACCTATGAACTTGCTTGTGTGCTCAGTGCACTAAACAATTGTCTCATGCTAGGATGATAGTTTTAAAGGCTTCTCATAGTGGACTCTGTAACACCCCGATTTCCAGGTGTCACTTTAGTAACCCAAAATAAGATTTACGCGGAAAACAGGTAATTTTTTTTCCGTTTTCTTTCCTTTAAATCAAAACGATAAGGAAGTAAAGACAACACCCAACAACTAAACTAACCGATATACAAATATATACATCTGAACAGCCTCGGCTGCACTCCATGTCACGCGAAGCCGCAGTGACTCCAAAGTAGTACGCCCGCAGGCAAATATACAAACCAGAACTGTGAGTAAAAGTATCAAAATACAGTTATCCAAGAGAAAGTCGGCACTCAAAAATGGCCTGAAAGGAAGACCCCTATACTCCGACAGACTCTCTGTGATCCTCCTCAAAAGAACCACACAAAAAGCCACACATCGGAACCTACCCTGTCCCAAAAAGAAACTGACGATCAGAGCTCTACACAAAAAATGTCGCTAATCCTAACCTACCCTCCCAGCTCAGCTCACCAATCATCCTCCTCCTCATCGCTGCTCGGCGAGTAGCTCTCCCCACTGCTCTCGGAGTCAGAGTCGGAATCCACCGTAATCATCTCGGTGTCCAAATCCATAACCTCCCTCCTCACTGTCCTGCGCACCGCCCTAGTCGAGCCGGTCTCCACATCCACCTCTCCTGTGAGAACATCCTCCTCCTCCACCCTCATCAAGGGGTCCACACGGTAGCCGTGCGGTGAAGAGAAAGATAAGAGACGTGAGGCAGATGGGACAACAGACTCCCTCCTCGACTGTACGAGCCTAGAGGACGACGCCACGTCGGTAGAAGCGATGGCAGTAGCCGGAGGCGGCACAACAGATATAGCAGCAGCAGCAGGCTCGATCTCCTCTGGGTCCTCCTCGACAGAAGGTGAAGTCGGAGGTGGTGCAGGTGGTGCATGTCCAGTGCCTGGTCCACAATGAACTGAGGGCGGCAAGTCAAAACTCAGCTCCATACGCCGTAGCACTCCGCTCGTCAGGCGTCCTCGCTCATCCGTCCGGTCCTCCATGACCCTTCCCCTATACGTCGCCCGATGACCAGCCACATCGATCACCCAAGCGGTGGGGGCATCCCTATCCAGCAACTCATATCTGATCCCTCCCGAGGGAGAGACCGTCGAGAACCAGTCGGCCATCGACATCTGGCAGCAGGCCGACCGCCCAAAGACAAACATACAAACAAAGCCAAGGCGCTAGGGTCAACTCACAGCAATAAGTACATATACACACAACATGTGACAGGGTATATATATAAGTTGTTATATAAGCATATAAGTAATCCTAGCATGTTATGGCTCTAACATTGCTTCAATAAACAAACAGCACACAGTCTCAGTCAGCATGAATGTATGCGTGAAATGCACAATATGAATCCGGATTTGTGACGCGTTCCCGTTCGCCACAAGTGAAGCATTTTCACTATGGATGGACCATTCCCGTTATCCATCCTGGATGAAATCCATCCTGGATGAACCATTCCCGTTATTCATCCTTGGTGAACCATTCCCGTTATTCACCGAATGATGAACCATTCCCGTTATTCATCATTAATGCAAGGTGAACCATTCCCGTTATTCACCATGATATGCACAGGTGAACCATTCCCGTTATTCACCCGATTGAATGCAACGTGGTTAGCCAAACAACGAATCGTCCTTACCACGAAAGTGTTTAGCTCACAACCCAATCTCAACAAACCCATGAGTTAGTGTCGGTCAATACAACACAACTCGGAGTAAGTGTCGGTCAATACAACACAACTCCATCCACAGAATACACAAGGGTCTAGTGTCGGTCAATACAACACAGCCCAAACAACAAGAGCACTAGGTGTCGGTCAATACAACACGGCTCCACAACAATCCCCAAGAGTACTAGAGTACTCGGTGACTTTCAATCATCACCATAACTCACCTTAGTGGCTTCCCCCAATTCCGATAACTCTCCAAACCCACAACAAGGTCGACTTTTCCCCGTCTTTCGTAAATATTTTCCCCTTCAGTTCTCCTATGCTTAAACGTTAATAAAAATTGTTTCAATTCGAATTAGTCAAGTTATGAGTTTATTTCTCAAAGTCTAAGTTTCCCAAGTCCTTAGTTTTTCAAAGCTCTATCATTCTAAGTTTTCAAAGATCAACCACCCAAAATACATTTCCCGGGGAAAGTCTAAGAATTCCAACATATGGCTAAGTCTCAAACCCCACATTTGGACTTGCCTAGGGTTGTTCATCCAACCCGAAATATCAAAGATCACCAGATCAATGAATCTCCACTTCGAAATTGCGTCAAAACGCTCAATCCAACAAAAGCACAACATCACAAGTATGGAAAAACATCATAACATCAACTCATCATCAAAAACAACATCAGATAAAACATAAGTCGAATTTATCGACGCCTATCATGCAGTCATAGCTAATATATAGTAAGTTGCCCTAACCTCGAGCTGTTCCAGCTTCGAAATCAAGGTTGTCCTCAAACAGTTGCTCTGAATATTCCAAAGTTCCTTCAACTGAACCTCGGAGAAAAACAAAGCAGAATTCAAACAAAATCGATTAGTTCGATCGCAAAACAATACATAAACGATAGACAAAGCATCAAAGCTTCAGAATACGACAAACGGGTACGAAAGGACAAGTTTTCGAAAACGAAAAACTCCCCCCCCTTAGGAAATAGCCCACGGCCATAAGGAGAAAAGGGCTTCGGCTCTTTTTCTTCGATCAAATCAGTTTACAAGGTAGTTTTAGGGTAAAACTAAGGCAAAGAAACTGTCAGAACAATTTTCGGACAATCGGGTCGAAATACGACTACGCAGGGGCATTTTGGTCCAAAATAAAGGCTCAAAACTTCAAAGTTATCAGTTCTGAAAACAAATTTGACAGCAACGATCCTCATGACATCCGTGACAACAAATCCTAAAGGCACGAAGTCAGATTATAGCTTTACGACAATAAAGTTTCGAAATGTGAGACAAAAAGAGTTTTGAGTCAATTTTTCAGATCCTGGGCAACTGAATCGCAATCAGAGTTTACTGACAGAGGTTTTAGACTCAGGGGAACATAAGGAACATAACCCAAGCGAGAAATCAGAGAAATCGGACAATTTTAGAAAAAGCTCAAAACTTAGAGCACAGAAACGGCTTCAGAAACGCAACAGAAACAACAATCAGAGGTAGGAATCGTGTTAGTTACCTTGATACCTAGAAGTAGGGACGAACTGCACGAAGATTGGTCAAGATTTCGCGAAAATCTCCCCTCTCCCTCTCTCTCTACAATTCTCGGCCTTGATGGGTGGAAATGGCAAGATTTTTGCTTTTTCGCCTATTTATAGGCGGGCGAAATCGCGGGAAAATGAAAATTTCGCGATTCCGATTTTTGCAGCACGATCACCGTGGAATTCTAAGAGAGATTCTAGCGTCAGAATTCCAGAACTCAAAACAAATATCTAGAATTTGGGAAAAACGATATCGAAAAACTCAAAAGCGGTGTCGGTTAATCTGCCCCGAAAAACTACTTTTTGCTGTGATGCTCAAACGACAAAACTTCCAACTGAAGAAAGATTGGAAACGTCGAAACAAGTCTGGAAACGCGGACGGAATCTTCGTTAGAAGTCCCGAATAGAAAAAGTCTTCATCCATTGCTCGAAAATAGGGTTTCGAAGCAAAGAAATTAGCGTCGGCGGACATCCGAAAAGTGAAACCTATCGTGCGTACAGTCCAGAGTTCCGAAATGAAACGCTGGTCGATGGAAAAATAAAGAGAATCTTTAAATTTTCCCTGAGTTCGAAATCTCACTCAAAACGTTGCTTTAAGAGCGAAATAGCCTATTCTGGACACGCTCGCCCTAAGGCAAGTGTGCAGACGACTCGTACTAACTCCGAAAACGACTACGCAACATTCCTCAAGCAATTCCTGAACTTTCTTCTTCATTAATCTTCCTCAAATATCAAACTCCTGTCACGCTTACACTGATCCTACGCGTGAGTCGGAAACTAGCTTGTTCTGAAAATTCAGGTCTTACAATACTCCCCTCCAAAAAGAAAGTTTCGTCCTCGAAACTCAGAGTTCAGCAAAAAGTCCGGGGTACAATTCCTTAATCTTGTCTTCCAATTCCCATGTAGCATCCCCCGTATCCTTGTTCCATATCACCTTTACCAACGGAATCTGCTTTCCCCTCAGCTGTTTCACTCTCCTATCCCCAATACTCACTGGCGGTGCCTCAAAGGTCAAATCATCCTTCAGTTCAACGTTGTCTGGCACGATCACATGAGTCGGGTCTGGAATGTACTTCCTCAACTGCGACACATGAAATACATCATGAATGTTGGAAAGAAATGGTGGTAGTGCAATCTGATACGCAACTGGTCCAACACGTCGAGTGATTTGATAAGGCCCAATAAACTTTGGCGCAAGCTTCCTTGACTTAATAGCTCGTCCAACCCCCGTAGTCTGAGTAACTCGTAGAAACACATGGTCACCTTCCTCAAACTCTAGGGTTCTACGTCTCTGATCAGCATAACTCTTCTGTCTACTCTGTGAAGCTCTCATCTGTTCTCTGATCTGCTTAACCTTCTCAGTCGTCTGTTGCAGCATTTCTGGCCCAATCAACAAACTCTCCCCATCTTGATACCAACACAAAGGTGTCCTACACTTCCGACCATACAAAGCTTCATACGGTGCCATCCCAATGCTCGCATGGAAACTATTGTTGTAGGTGAATTCAACCAATGGCAGAAGATCATCCCAGCTTCCTCTGTTATCTAACACACAAGCCCGTAGTAGATCCTCTAGCGACTGAATAGTTCTTTCTGTTTGCCCATCCGTTTGTGGATGATACGCCGAACTCAACCTCAGCTTGGTTCCTAACGCATCATGAAGAGCTCCCCAAAAGTGCGAAGTAAACTTTGGATCCCGATCAGACACAATACTTGTCGGAACCCCATGTAGTCTCACAATCTCCGCCACATAGATCTCAGCCAACTTCTCCACATTGTAGGTAGTTCTCACTGGTAGAAAATGCGCTGACTTGGTCAAACGATCCACAATCACCCAAATCGAATCGTGTCTCTTCTGTGTTCTTGGCAAAGCCACCACAAAATCCATGGATATACTATCCCATTTCCATTCTGGCACGTCTAAGCTCTGTAGCATACCAGCAGGTCTTTGATGCTCTACCTTTGCCTTCTGACAAGTCAAACATGCAGCTACATACTCGGCCACTTGTTTCTTCATTCCTGGCCACCAGAAATTCAGCTTCAAATCTTGATACATCTTGGTCATTCCCGGATGAATACTCCATTTGCTCCTGTGCCCTTCATCCATGATCATCCTTCTCAGTTCTGGATTATTGGGTACACACACTCTGTCTTTGCATCTTAAAATATCATCCGTTCCGATCTTGAATTCCGGGTCTTTCCCTTGATTTACCAAGTTCCTCTTCTCCAGCAGAAACTCATCTTGCAGTTGTTGCTCTCTAATCTCTTCCATCAGTCCACTGGCAATTCTGATCATACCGAACTTCAACTTTCCCTCAGACGGTGTCACACCTAGACTCATATCTCGAAATTGTTCCAGTAGCTCCAGCTCTTTAACCATCATTGACGAGACATGCATCTTTCTGCTCAAAGCATCAGCAACTACATTCGCCTTCCCAGGGTGATATTGCAACGTAAACTCATAGTCTTTGATGAACTCCATCCATCTTCGTTGCCTCATGTTCAACTCCTTCTGATCAAACAAGTATTTAAGGCTCTTGTGATCGCTAAATATCGTGAAAGTACAACCATAGAGGTAATGTCTCCAGATTTTCAGCGAAAACACAATGGCAGCTAACTCCAAATCATGAGTCGGGTAGTTCCTCTCATGCGTCTTCAACTGTCTCGAAGCATACGCCACCACTTTTCGATGTTGCATCAGCACACATCCCAAGCCTTGATACGAAGCATCACAATAAACTTCATAAGGTTCTTCTGGTTGCGGCAAAATAAGCACAGGTGACGTCGTCAATCGTTCCTTCAGAGTCTGAAAACTTGATTCACACGCCTTAGTCCATGCAAAAGGTTGATCCTTCCTCGTCAGTTGAGTCAAAGGTCCAACGATCTTGGCAAATCCCTCAATGAAGCGTCTATAGTATCCAGCCAAACCCACAAAACTTCTGATTTCTGTCACTGTCTTCGGTTGCTCCCAAGCCAAAACAGTCTCCACTTTCGCCGGATCCACAGCTATGCCTTCCTTTGAGATAACATGGCCTAAGAAATTGACTTTCTCCAGCCAAAATTCACACTTGGAAGGGTTCGCATACAGCTTCTTTTCTCTCAATACTTGTAAAACTTGTCGCAAATGTCCTTCATGTTCCTTTGCATCCTTCGAGTATATCAGTATATCATCAATAAACACCACCACAAACCGATCTAAGAATTCATGAAAGATGCGGTTCATGTAATCCATGAAAACAGCAGGTGCATTTGTCACTCCAAACGGCATCACTAGGTACTCGTAGTGTCCGTAGCGTGTTCTGAATGCAGTCTTCGGTATATCCTCAGTCTTCACTCTGATCTGATGATAGCCTGATTTCAAATCTATCTTCGAAAATACAGCAGCCCCTCGTAATTGATCCATCAAATCATCTATCCTCGGCAACGGGTATCTGTTCTTGATCGTCGCCTTGTTCAGTTGTCGATAGTCCACACACAATCTCGACCTTCCGTCTTTCTTCTTAACTAACAACACTGGCGCTCCCCACGGTGAAACACTTGGTCGAATGAATCCTTTTGCCGAAAGATCCTCCAACTGAGATTTCAACTCCGCTAACTCCGCAGGTGCCATACGGTAAGGTGCAATCGAAATCGGTCCAGTTCCGGGTACAATGTCGATCACAAACTCCACATCGCGTACAGGCGGCAGTCCAGGTACATCTCCAGGAAAAACATCCGCAAAATCTCGAACCACCGGAATACCTTGAATATCCGATTCCTTCTTCCCCTCCAGACTTAGCAATGAAAAGTACTTCTGAGTGCCCTCGCTCAACGATGCACTAATGTGGTTAATAGAAAGATACTCGAAAAGATCCGAGTCTGGGAACACCACTTTCTTTCGACTACAGTCCAAAAGACAATGGTAGTGGGATAACCAATCCATCCCGAGGATTACATCTAGGTTTTTAAGGGGTAGACATACTAGGTTGGCATGAAAAGTTCTATCTTTATATACTACTGAACAGTGCATGCATGCGGCATTAGCAATTAGAGTCCTAGCAGGTGTAGTTACCATAAGATCAAAACTCAAAGTAGTAATAGGCAGATGCAGTCTTGATACGCAATCCTTAGAGACAAATGAATGAGTTGCACCAGAATCAAAGAGTACAGTAAGAAGATTACCGTCAATTTCACATTCTCCTCTGATCAAACCATCAGCTCCTTCAGCCTCTTCTCCATCCATGGTATACACTCTTCCCTTCGCCACTGGGCGCTTCCCACTAACAACATTCACAGACGGTTCAACCTTCGGTGCCTTGCATTCCGTAGCCAGATGCCCAGATTTATTGCAGTTGTAGCATCTTGGTGGCCTCGTGCAATTGTTGGCATAGTGTCCCGTTCCTCCACAACGGAAACAAGTCACTTCACGGTTTGGGGTACGGCTTCCCGACCCTCCAGAAGTAGCAGCAGCCATCGGCTTGTAAGATCCCGGGGTAAATCCTCTCCCCGCAGGTCGTTGATATGGCTTCCTCGCCTGAAACCTCCCTTTTCCCTGAAAACTCTGTGGTGTCGACCTCACCGGTCCTCCTGTTCCAGCCCTGTTGTATCTCCGATTCTTCATCAATTCCACCTCAGTTGCCTTCTCAACCAATGCCTGGAATCTCATGATCCCCAACCGGTCTCACCGAATCTTCAATATCAGGCCTCAATCCCCTCACAAATCTCTTGCACATGTAGGGTTCATCAACTTGATCACGGAAAAACCGAAAGTACTTTGCCAGAGACTCTAACTTGGCAGCATACTCCGGAATGCTCATGCTTCCTTGTTTCAGAGTCAGAAACTGTGATTCACGCTCGTCACGAGCACTGTCTGGGAAATACTTCTCGAGAAAAGCAGTTCGAAAAGAATTCCAGTTCACCTCCACATGATTTGCCTCCATCATTCCTCTGGCGCCTCTCCACCAGTATTCAGCATCTCCCAACAACAGATAGGTTGCCAGCCCCACTTTGGCTCCCTCAGCAGTCTGTAACACTCCAAAGATCTTCTCAATCTCCTCTATCCAGAGTTCCGCTTTGTCCGGGTCAGTACCTCCCGAAAACTTAGGTGGATCCTGTCTCCTGAAGTCATTCAAACCTTTGTTCTGATCCAGAGTCGCCTCCCTCTGACGCTGGTGTTGATCACGCGCTTCCTCCGCAGCA